>NC_052489.1:30682608-30785380 GCF_009730915.1 Dioscorea cayenensis subsp. rotundata | reverse complement strand
AAAAAAATGGAAAACCCAACAGACTTTTCCATGAAGAGCATCTTTTTTGCGCCTTGAGCTAAGCGTGCCTTTTTTGGTCCTTAAGCTGATCACAACTTTTTGGTGCCTTGAGCCTTAAAGAAAGGCACAGAAAAGCGCCAAAAGTGCGAGCCTCATCAAAGGCACATCGCCGGAAAGGTAAAGAGGTGCTATACCCATTTTGCACTGTGCCTTAGTGACCAGGCGTACATCTTAACAACACTGGATCACACTCGAACAGATGTATAAAGAAATGTAGAAGAAGACCGGCTGTGGTAAGTAAAAAAATCAAGACAATCTGTAAACTGAGCGGCATGGATTTGGGTAATGATCCAAAATGCTAATATTTACATTTCAACAGGCAGTAGAAAAAGGACTGGTAGTCAAAACAGGATTACCATTTCACATTCAACTTGGCTAGAGACTGAAAGAAGCACAATGCTTATAGCCTTATATCAAACATCTACAGATAAAGAACGTCAAACATAAATTAGTTAATCTTACAGCTTTTATTGATGAAACAATGTAATCTGGTCCGGGACTCAACACATTGGATGGCACTCTGATGATGTAAAAATCATCCTCTTTCAGCAGCTTCTGCAAGAGACAGTTTAACACCAAATTTAGCAATGCAATACAATCAGAAACCCCTGCCCGCAAGTATCAAAAGGAGTAGAAAAGCTTACTTCAAACGCTTCCTTTTCTGCATGTGTTAGTGCATTCCTTGAAAAGCGGAGCTTTGTGAGGGTCTGCCAGTAAACAATAATTATCCGTGCAATATCCTCTATTCAGTCTTTCTCAAAGAATGTAAGAACAACAAAATGAAGAATTCGAACTAATAGTCTAAAAGCTTCATGATATAATTCACAAGAAGCGAAAAACAGCAACAACAACAATAAAAAATTTCAGGAAGAAAAAAAACTAATATAACTCAAGTCAGTGCTCAATAAACCTGCTGTAACAGTGCTAGAAGATGCATAAAAATAACCAGAAAACTGCAAAACTTCAAGCTTCTGAGCAGCATAGCAAAGTTCACAGTTTGCAAGTGATCAAACAAAAGGCAAAAATCAAAACTCGGGACTTGATTCTAATCTAGCAAAAAATATCATCAACAGAAGAATACACACACGCACAAAGAAGCAGCCATACCAAATAGCCCTAATCGACGAAAAATACACACAAAGATTGCATAAAATCAAGGGGGAAAACAAAGAAGAAGACCTACGTGTCCACCATGATTCCAGGACTTAAGCCGGGCCGTGAAAGTGCCAGCGGGTGAGAAACCCGAGTCCCCAAAAGCATGCTCGAGAGTGAATTGGATCGCCTTCGAATCGGAAGAAGAGAAGGAGTCCGGATCCGATCTCCGGCGGATCGGTGTGCGAATTGGATTGAGGTGCTCGAGATCGGGGGAACGGGCCCCCTCAAGGCCAAACTCGTCATCGTCCTGGAGGAGCTCATCGGATTGGAAGTCAGCGGAGGCGTTCGAGCAGAAGAGCGATAAGGAGATGGAGAGGAGAAGAAGGAAAGCAAGGAGACTTCTCCGGCGACCCATGATCTCTGGAGCGTTTTCTCGGAGATCGCCGGCGCGAGATCAAGAGAAAAGAAGAACATCGAGGAAGAGAAGGCGCGACCACTATGTACTAACTCTGGGGATATCGGATTCGGGTATTTTCAGATCTTGAATTCGAATCCGATATTAAAAATTAAATAAATAATATATATGTATATATTAATATATATTTAAAAATTTGGAGAAAAAACTAAAAAGTGGTAGTGTCTTAATGAAGTAATTTTATTATATTTTATATTATTTAATAAATTGTGTATATATAAAATTATAAATACGTTTATGGTTCAAATGTTAAAAATAAACATAAGTACTTCATCATAAGGCCAAACTAAATTTGTTTTTATAAAAAACAATATATATATATATATATCTAAGAAAATTAAAATAAAAATTTTATTTATGATAATTAAACACACGCGGGAATTATTTGGAAAAAAAGAGTTAAAATATAAATTAAAAATAATTAATTTGACAAACAGTGATTTCCATGTTCATTGTCTTCAGAACAAAACCATCGCCGGTGGAGAGACCGCACTGTTCCTTCAAGCGTTCCTCGGTTCATCTTCGCCTCCATTCTCCATTCCCAATTCCCAAGCTATGCAAACCCTAATCGCCGCTTTTCCTCCATCCCTGGTTCATTCCTTTGATTTACTGTTCTGGATGTTCTGAGTTTTTGCAGGGTTTTTGATCAAATACGGCAAGTGATTTCAATGCGGACGCCATGGATGAATGCCCCGAACTTTATGGTGACCTTGATGGTTGTCTGAAGTATCAGTCTGTCGGTGTGGAGCCGGATTGATTCAGCACCAACTTTTTGAAGGATATCCCTATAGTTTCGAATGAATGGAAACGCTCGAAGTCTTTATATTCTGAAACGGCTGAGCGGTGGAACGAGGAGGACGTGGGTTACGATTAGATGCCGTCATTGATCTTTGGCGAGGTATGAAGATGATCTTTTGCATTGCGTGAAAGCCATTTGCTGATAATTGCTTTCTTTCGCTTTTTTAGTTCTAAAGTTGTTGGCTTTATCGCTTTTTTTTTTTTTTCTGAATGAATATTGAGAAATGGTGCCTGAGTACATGATGATTCTGTTACCGTTTCTGAAATGCAATTGAGTTTGTGTGGTCTTGATATCTTGATATGCTTGTTTATTCTTAGCAGCACTTTAGTTTGCCTTGCTTTTAGAAGGTTGTCTTTGTGTTTATTTGCACTCGTTATAGGGAAGCTACATTTATTCACAACCAGAACTCTCTTCACAAATGAAAAGAAAAATAAAAAAAACTCCTTAAATGATTGAACAATGGGGATCAATTTACTTGAGATAGATATGCTTACAGCTTACTTCCATATATGATCCTGATATGTAGCATTGATATGATCGTGATGTGTTCTTACTGCTAATGCCATGTAGAGCTCATTATCTGTGGAACATGAAGGACAAATATCTGAAGAATTTACTAAGTTTGTGGAATACAGCCATCAGAAGGTGAAAAATAATGTTTCTATGATTATTGCACTTGATGCTGGTGAAGGCAGTGACAAAAATCCGAGGAGACAAGTGGCATGGCTGAAGCTGAATCCAGTTTTGGAAATGAAGTTTTCTACTGTCCCATCTGTTCTGGCTTTGAGATTAACTCTGAAACATCTGAAGATAGTTTTCCTTATTTGGAAGCACCTTATACTCCTAAAAGGACATCTTTGAACTCAGATTCTTGGCCTCGAGTTAAACATGTCAGAATGATATCTTTCTAATGAGTATGCAAGAAAAACTCATACAAATATGGTGAAAGATTTTGCTCATGGTTGTATCATCCAGCTGAGAGGAGGCAAATATGGTAGTGAGGAAAAAACTCAATGTGATGCTGAATTATATGTCTTGGGGAGTTGTGATCAGAATCAAAATTTGGCTGGCAAGATGCATCAGAATCCAGATGCTATGTCCTTTATAGAGAAAGATGATTACTTATGGATGAAAAAGAATACGGAGGATGAACACCACTTTGTCATGAAAGGGGTAGGTGTAACACTGGCACAGGCGAAAGAGCGAGCTCACCAGATCATGGAGATCGGGTGAAAAGTAAATGGGCCACAATAGACTTCAAATTATTGTTGTGATTCCCTCAAAGAATAGCTTGGATGGTTCTACCATTTACTGTGGCGTTGATTTCCATCAGTCAACCTATAGAAAGGGCCCCCGTTCATCTAATGCAAAATGCCGGGACTATGACAATAATAACCTTTAGTGTTGGAGAAAGCTCTATTTACACTGTAAAGATTGTTCACGGTGAAATGAGTCCCTGGAACCATCCTAAGGTACTATGACATTGTGCTGAAAATGGTGAAAAGCGATTATGTCGTGATCAATTGCCTCCTAGATAGAACTCAAAACATGGAATTGATCAAGTTGACAAGAATTCTCCTTGTTGTCAGAAGTTTTTTTATGACCACTTGTTGAGTAATGCTAGGAAAAAGTTGCTAGCTGAAGGATTTGAAGAGATTGATTCCAGTGGATACCCTACAGTAGTCCAGCGCAATTTTGGGATGAAGAAGCCTGAAATAATGGCTTTGGGGCACAAAAAGGGGGTTAGCATATCTTGGAATAGTTGGGAAGGAGAGGTAAATTTGCGGAAACCAAGTTCAATGCCCTGCATCAATATACTTTTGTGTCTTGTTTATAGATTTGCCCATTTGATATTGGTGATAGCCTTTATTTTTTGACAAGCATGGAGATAATTATGCCATTCATAATCAACCCTCAAAAAGGTATTCGCGAAAGCATTTGTGAGGGACGGGATATCTTACAACTGCTTCATATCCATCAGTTCTAATTTTGTAGTACGTGTAATATGCCTAATGTTCACAAGGATGCAAATTTATGGGATAAACAAAGCAAATGTTACAACAATGTTTTTTTTTTTCATAAAAGCTTCTTGTTGTTATTGGACCGTACAATTTTAGTCTTTTAGTAGACATATCATAATTGTTTTTAATTATTTTTTTAAATTTCCCCCACTTGTTTCATTGTCAAATGGCCTATGGATTGATTCTATATAAATTGTCTCTGGAGTTAACATAGGTCTCTTTATAACTAACAATGACAAGTTGTTAAGCTAGTGTACTGAATCCTATTTCAAGTTGAGACTTTGGTTCTGTTAGGTGATATTCATTACAGTAGTTGCTTTTTTAATTGGAAAGAGCAACGCGCTCAGTTGGCTATACTGTCAAAAGATTTTGGATGTCTTGATTTTTATGAGATTGAATTTTTAATTGACGTAACTCAGCTTAGTATGGCGGTTTCAGATGATCAGAAGAATATTCAGGTAAGTTTTAACTGGTGTAGATTTGTTGATACATACTGGAAAAATGCTGCATGAAGTGTTCAGGAAAAAACTTGGTTGTGTATCAGGTACATATTGTCTCTTGATTGCACACAGGCAGTATATTGGATTGAAATCATAAAAATGGTAGTCAGTTTTCATTAATTTCCAGGATTAGAATATTATGTCCTGGATCATAATCATTAAATCCTGCAGAGTTTTCTTTCTTGTGCAAAATAAAATATGTACCGTATATGACTTTGGAAGTCTTTGTGGAAGCGTGTGGTGGCATTTCACTGTTTAAAATCCCTCTATTTTCAGCAGCATTGAGGATTTTGTTATTTTTTTTCCATTTGTAGAATTATGCACCATGGCATAAGATACCAGCAAAACAAGATTAACTGAGTGATCTTCTGTTCATGGCTCACTAGAAACAAAAATTATTTGTTAATTTATTCATAATCAATAGCCTTGCCCCCTTGAAGCTCCAGCCTATATGTCCAACCTCGTCTCTTGGTTTATGTCTGATAGATTGATAAATTCTTGCAAATCTTATTGATTGAAGTTTGTCATGAAGCAACTGGTACATAGAGCATTTTCTAATTCAGTTTTACGTGTAGAGCATTTTCTAATTCAGTTTTAGGTGTGTCTCGTTTTTTACTACAGAAAGGTGAAATCATTTTCTTATGCAGAAGACCCTTGCTAGTCATTGCCACTAGACCAACTATGCAAGCTGTATGTATTTTATGTTCATAATAGAAACGTTGCTTTCACATCAATGGAAGCAATTGTAGTTTATCTGTTGATCTTCTTCTCACCTGTTGATATATGATAATTAGGTTCAGCAAAAGCTCTCAATAATGCATAATATTTGATCAGTCATCTGGTTTTGTTGGATTTTGTAGTAATTATAGTGTCAAAATGTATTAATGGTCAGTACAGATTTTCTTCTATGCACCGAAATCACCGGAAAGCTGGAAAGGACAGAAGCTTCTATCTAGAGCTAAGTTTGATGCTGGAGCTCATGTGACAAAGTTTTGGAGGTTTCAGATGCCTCCAAATGCTTCTGATCAAACCCCGGCATCAGTAGCATTTGAAAATCCGACGGTTTTGCTCCATTGATTTGTACACTTGATGGTCTCACCTTCTGCAGGCTTCAAACCCTACAAGGGAAATTGGTTGATGCCGTTCCCCGTGTATGTGGTTTGCATCGAAGATCATTGTGACACTTCCATTCAAATGAAAAGATGCATCGTCCCGGCCCAGATAATATGATGGATTGTGAAGTGAATCTTCAAATTTTCATTTCTTTAACATAGTTTAAAGTCTTCTGCTGATACAGCTATAGATAGTAATGTTGACATTCATGTCATGCTTTCAATTTTTCATAACTGCAAACCATGGTACTTGAACATATCTTTTGCCACCATTTGCTGAACTGCCATTATAGGTACTATTGTCACTATTAATTCGCAATGGAAAACAGTTGGTTATTAGGGATTTAACTAGTTTTTTTTACTGTTGTGAATTAGTATACCTTTCTGTTATTTTTGGTGATGGTAGTGTGGCTTGGAGATACATTATCAGAAAGTTCAGCAGTTTGCTGTCAGGACATGTGAACAATTACATGTTTCTTATTTTCTTCCAATTTAATATAAACCAAGCAATGAAAGATTGAATTGTTCTAAATTTGGTAGATTGAGGTACTTTCATTTCTCTCAGATTTATTAGTACAATATCCCGAATTTTATTATTTCACTTTGGTTTAAATTTATTATTTGTTTTAAACTGGTAACTCATTCTTTGGCTTCAGTAATTTGTTTCAGTCCATTATAGTATCATGTGCTGTGAAGTCTCTCTATTCTTTATCATTGGTTTAAAGTTTCCTGTTTTTTAACTAGTGATAGTACATGGTAATGTTTAAAATCTTATAATTTTGAATTATGTGGATGTAAGAGGAAAATCTCAATGGTTTTTAATTTTTTTTAATTCAAAATATATATTTTTTATATAATCACTTGCTTATTATATATTTCATATTGGATATATTAAATTCTATCGAACTAAAAATAAGATTACCTGAATGCAAATTTTATACTCTC
The DNA here is from genome assembly GCF_009730915.1 of Dioscorea cayenensis subsp. rotundata. NCBI lineage: Eukaryota > Viridiplantae > Streptophyta > Magnoliopsida > Dioscoreales > Dioscoreaceae > Dioscorea > Dioscorea cayenensis. Next base: position 30,778,373 of record NC_052489.1, on the reverse strand, counting down.
TCTGCATCTGGCCATTAAAACGGATTTACATAATCACATACCCGTTAGGACGAATATACATCAGCACCCGAATCCTATAAAAATCCGGATCCGGATCCTAATTTCCCCTCTACCCTCAATCCGATCTCTCTAACGGATCTACATCATTACCCGAATCCGATTATCATATTCAGTTATATTCAATTATTCCCTCAGTAAATAACTATAGAAATTAGAATGGATCAACATTATTACTCGCATCCAATAATATTTTCACCCAATCCAAACTTACCTTTTAAGGCATCAAAATTTCAACCTACTTATTTTTACCAGTTAAAACGGATCTAAATCATCATACCCGAATCCGATAACATTTGGCCTCCTAAACCCAAAGCCTATTCCTATATATATATATATATATATATATCACTCCCGTTTTCACGAATCGCCGCTGCCTTTCTTCTCTCTTGTTTCCCTCTCTTCGTCCTTGTTCGAGCTTTTTCAATGGCTTCCAATCGGAGCAAGCCATCTCCGATCTCCGCCTCAGCTGCTCCTCCTCCTCCTCGAACCCTAAACGTCCAGAAATTTGCAGAATGCCGAGCACCGGAGCTCGAATCGCTGCACGAAATTATCGCCGGTCGGCTTGGACATGGCTTCCGGATCCAGCGTGAGAAGCGAAGGAGAACGACGGGACACCTGGTCGCAAAGAATCGGCGCCGGAAACGGCGGAAAACGGTAGATGGCGGCGAGGCGGAGGATGGCGGGAAGAAGGTCTCCAGGCGGGCTCGTCGGAGGGCTGAACTTCAGAGGAATCCGTTGACAGGATTTTGTGTTTCTGGAGATGGGACGAAGAGGCTAAGAACTCATCTGTGGCATGCGAAGCGGTTCACGATGGTGAAGCTGTGGGGTTTTTACCTTCCACTTGGTCTGCGAGGCAGGTGATGAACTCTTTTGGTGATCTCGGGTTTCTTTTGAGTGTGAAAATTTTAGTTTTGCATTGGTATTCTTTTATTTTGTTTTAGGGTTTTGATGGAGTTCCACTAACCTCCTAATTTTAGTGTTTTTATTGCTTGTCATCAGTGCCTTACTGCCCTTTCTTGTCTCTTTACTATTGTTAAACTTTGAAGCTTTGGTATTCTAGGACCATAACATTTTTAGTCCGAAGGTGAAGTGTTACTTTTGATTATTGTATGCAGTGTAGGATGATTTGCTGATGTGTTTGGGTTGTGCTTTTCGTTTACAGAGGAAGAGGCTCGAGGTCTATCTTGAAGTGTTTGAAATCTGGAACACTTGTACATGATGCTAGCTATTGCTCTCCTATCCAATTGGATGGTCCAGAGGCAAGGGCTTTCATTCTTCAGTCTTTATTTTCTTGTTTCAGTGCACTGTGTTCAAGTGAACTACATAGCATGGGCGATGCAACTGCTAATGCACAGAATGAAATATTTCTCCGCCCTAAGATGAAAGCATTTGAATTATCTGAAGTATCAAAATCTCTTTTTGATGCATATGTGCTTATTGTTGCCACAGGATTCCATATTGTCTGTTTTGAAGATGGTCTTATTGCCCTCGCTCTCAGATGATTGGAAGAAGCTATACAAGCCCATTGCTTATGGAGTCTGTTATGGCAATGCAATGGTAAGATGTTCTTAAGTTGCAGTGTTGTCTTTAAGAGTGACTTCAATAGATAGTTGATGACTTTAACCCTATAACTGTAGCTTTATCATGTTGGAACCCATCTGTCTCGATTGATTGCTCCAGTGATGTACATGTGGCGGCCATTTGATAGGGGCAATGCGCACATTTGTGTTGAACAAGATCATAATTCTGGTCACTGTAGCATACCTGATGAAAATAGCCACAGTAATTTATCTGACCGACAACTGTGGATATGGATTCATGCTGCAGCTTTTAATGAAGGATTTGATGCTCTGACATCTGCATGTCAAAAGCTGGTATGTATAAGTAAGCTCTCCAATTTTTGTTTTATGCTATATTTTTTTTTGACTGATTTTGCAGTATATTACTTCCATAAGGAATCTTTGCTCTCCATCTTTTCAAATATGTGCTTCTTCTTCTTCTTCACTCTCCCTCTTATTTTAACAAGGAATTAGTGCCTGTCTGTGGCTTCCTTTTGAATGATGCATTTGCCATAGACAACTTCATCTGCCTGTGTTCTTCTTCTTCACTCTCCCTCTTATTTTAACAAGGAATTAGTGCCTGTCTGTGGCTTCCTTTTGAATGATGCATTTGCCATAGACAACTTCATCTGCCTGATTATATGCTCAAAAAGATCTCATTAATGGATCTCAAGTTGTTTTATAAGAGTCTTGCTACTCTTGTTTCCTAGGAAAAGACGTGTGGACTTCATAAATATAACACCAAGTCTATTTTTTATATATATTATCAAAAAGTTCTCATTAATGTATCCCTAGTTGTTCAATAAGATTCTTGTAACTCTTGCTTCATAGAGTAATTTGTGTAGACTTAATAAATATTGCACCAAGTTTATTTTTGGTACTGCTTTCTTTCGTGTTGCTAACAATTATTGAGCTCTTTCATTGCTTGTGAAGATATAACATAGTTTTAAAAACTGAGTTTTTAAGTTTTCTATCCTCATTCTTTAATTTGGTTTGGTTTGTGGGGATTTTTTCAGTAGGGCTTGTAATTAAATAGAATATTGATGCCTTGGGTGAATTTCGTTGTTATTTTTACCTTCCATTTCATATTCCAGATGGATGGGAGTGGTGTCACTGTTAGTTGTTCATCGCTTGTTGGCCGCCTAGGCAAATTAGAAGTTATTGGGTCCAACGCAAATCAAGCTATTAAAAAGCTGCTACATCCTGCGCCTGAGTATGTTAAAAGCTTTTGCACTAATATTTAAAAGTTGATTTTCCTTCTGTTCCACTCTGCATATTCAGTATAATGACAGATATTGTGATAGGTCTGATCAGGCTGCATCAAGATGCTCAAATTCAATAGAGGACCCCATTTCTCAAGTTAAAAAATCATACATTATGCATCATGCAGAGCATCTCCCATCCAATGCAGTTTTTTCTTTGAAAGTTTATGATCCCCGGGATTTACCATCCACAGGAAGTGAGTCCATACCTGAAGTAGCTTTTACTAAACAAGAGAACAATTTGCAGCATGATAATGTCACAGATGCCAATACTGAAATCTCTGCCAATACTGAAGATTTGTTGTCCTCTTTTTGGTCGGAACCTCGATCTAACGGAGGTTTTCTTTCTGATAGTGAAGGTTTGTGGGGCTCAAATGATAAGTTGAGTCCTCCAATACAGGAAAATATCCTCTGTGAGGAGAAGCATCTTAAGCGATTAGAGTTATTTTGCCTTGATGAGTCTGACAACCTGACACCAGTAACTGGTTGTAGAAAGGGTTCTTTTCAATTATGCCCGCTTCTACTTTTGAAGCATAAAGATATTGGAAACATCAGTGCAGGGTAATCTAATATTTTAGTTTCTATATCCCTCTTTACTTGCAGCCTTACTATCTTCAAATTTTATTCGTATCTTTTTCAAAACCATGAGTTTGTCCTGTACCTGAGTTCTGTTTTTTAAAGCATAAAGAAAATTTTTTTTCATACGTGTTTTGATGTTAACAGATGGTCTATCATTCTTCCGCTGAGTTGGGCTAAGGTATTTTGGCTTGCCCTGGTCTCAAATGGGGCTCATGCTGTCGGCATAAGAGAAAAGCGGTGGGTTGCATGTAATGTAAGTATGTCTAAATCAGAACTTTTTTCTCTTCAATTTCTCTTCCTGATCAGCTGCTAGAGTATTTCTCTAGCAATGTTGATTTTATTTTATCTTTTGGCATCAATATCTAGTTTCCTACTAGTTGCCTGCCTTGTTTTCGATCTTTTGCCATTCTTACTTTTCATACCTAGTTGCATGGTTGCGCACTACCACTACTCACTTTTTAGCTCAATCTGTTTGTGTGATAATGCACAAGAATAAATTTTCTTGCAGAACGGTTTACCCTCCTTTCCGTTTGATTTTCCTGATTGTGAAGCATACTCATCAGCCATGGCTGCCAAGTGTATTGAAACTGATAGAAATGCTGAACTTCGCCCTCCTGCTGCACAACCTTTAAAAGTCCCAATACCTCCCCCATGGTCCTGTGTGTTGTCAACTATTGAAAGAGGACAGAGCACCATTAATGATCATTCAACACCAGTGAGCCAAGAATCTGATCATGAAGCAGTTCTTGAGGGTACATTGGTGAAGCCAGTTTCCGAGCTATTAGAATCATCATCATCATCATCATCATCATCAGAGCAAGCTGCACCAACTTTTCAAGGCTTCATCCCAAGAACATCCGATGCTTTGAGTCAGTACATAGAAAAGAAAGCTGATAAACACTTGCTTTTGTTTCCTGATCTTTCTCTCCCAACTGAAGAAAACTGGTTTGGCTGTCTCACCAGATGCTCCAACCTTAAGCCTTATGACCGTGAGCTATGCTTTGTTAGAGTCCTCCTTCATGCTTTCAAAGAAGGTTTCTTTGAAGAAGGTGCAGTCATTTGTGCACCAACACCTACTGATTTATCTAATTGGACATCAAGGTTCTCAAACTAAACTAAACTCATCATTCTTATCTCCCATTGTATGTATGATAACAAGATCTCTATTAATGCAGATCTGACGAGGAGACGGAAGGTCTGCAAATTCCCCAGTGTGTTCTGAAATCATATTTTTCACAGAAAGTTTCAGGAAAATGGGAACTGCATCTTCCAAGTGACAATACAGCTTTTCAAACACACAGATGGCCTATTGGTTTCATCACATCCGGCTTTGTTCCTGGCAGGAGGTATATATATTTTTATATTAACATAACATTACATTATGTTACTTTTTAATAAAACACATGACTCATATATTAATATAAACAAACAGTGGCAAGCCAGTAGCAGTATCATACTGTGAAGCAAAACTGCTTTCTCTACTAAGAAACCAACAATGGAGCATGAACAAGAAGAGCAGGCCTGAGATCTTTGTGCTAGTCCGTAATCTCAGATCCACTGCTTATAGACGAGCCCTTGCAACCATTGTTTTGGAACAGCAAAAAGAAGACTTGGACTTCATTTGAGATTGGTATGTTACTACTTAAGTAGTAATATTAGTGTTGTCATTGTTAACTAGATCCGATAAGACTGCTAACGGGTAAGGATTCGCATCCGGTAACAGCGAGGGAGGTGCCTTGTTGTTTCTCTTCTTCTTAGCTCCCCAGTTAGCTATGGATATGGGCCTTTTCTTAATCGGCTCGTCAGTTGGGCTTGATGGGATGGTTAGAACGGAGCTCAAAGGGCACTCGGCCCATCCAATGGCTGCAATGTCTCCCTGGATCTCCTCGAGCTCCAGACCTGCATCTACGGCTGTGATGCTCCTATTCTTTCCCAATGTTGATCTCGAGGCCGCCATTAACTCCACCGGCTTCAACGCCTCTATGATCGCCTTCTGCTCCGTTATTTCATCATTTTAAAAATGTTTTTTTTTCTTTTTTTTGAAAAAAAAAAAAAAAATCTAGGGTTTGAGGAGAAGAACCTTGGTGCGAAAGCGGCAGAATCCGTGCATGGAGAGGACCTGGTTGGAAACAAGAAAGGAGATGATGATGATAATGATGATGATGATGGGGGAGTAGTGCTTACCTGGTTGAGTTGATCAACAGAGTACCAGCGGCGGTTACGAGTCTCGACGAAGAAGAGGTATCCTTCCAGCGAGAGCTTCTCCTTCCTCTGCTCTGACATTTCTGCTTCTTTTATTTATACTTTCTTTTTCTTTTCTCTATCTACTCGTCTTTTGTTTTATTTGTACTTGTGCTGGTCTTCTTATTTATTACTTTCTCTTCAGATGAAAGGAAACTGACCCTTGTTCTTCCGCTAATTACAATAGCGCCATCACTGGTATCTAGAATATTCTCTTACTTTTTAGAAAAATATAAAAATGGTAACTCCTCCCCTCTCCAAGCCATTGTTTAACTCTCAGCATTGGTTGGGTGTGGGGAATTTATAGCCACTGGTTCTGGAATTAGGGAATATTTTAATTTTAGCTTATTAAAACATGATGACATGTATCCCCAATTATAATAGAAAAAATATAATAATATTACATGTGATACGTGTTAAAATATGATAGAATAAAACTAGTGTATTTTATGGTTCCAGAATCAAAGGATATGAATTAGGGTGTGTGGGTTATCAATCCTATGGTCCCATAAAAAAAAATAAAAAAAAACTGTATAAATAGATAAAATTATTTAAAATTTGTTTATATTTGTATTAATTTAAGAAACATTTTTCATTTGATTATTTCGTTAGGATATTTACCGAGTAGTCAATGGTTTTTTTTTTTCTTATTTCAGATTGGTCTTAGTTGTTGTATTTGTTGAAATCAGGTTATTCTATTATCATTAATGTTTTTGTTGAAGAGTTCGATTTAGGTGTAGTGTACTCATTGTATATATTTCAAAAATATATTAAAATGTAATAGTTTTTATAATATTTTTTATTCTATTTATTAAATTATTTACCACACGACAAATGTCAAAATGAACTTTATGAATTTCACCTGTTTTCTCTCTTGTTGAATGAGAGAACCAGCATTCATTCACTGATTGCAATGCAAATAAACAAGCATATGAAACTTTGTTCAAAAATACATATAAAAACAAGCTAAAACAAAGCAACGGTCAATTGAGGAGTAACTGACAGTGTGTTACTTCTCTACTGTCTAGTGCCTACAAAAATCGATACAAATAATATTTTTATAAAAACATAATAATAATAATTAATTGATAAATGTCGGATTACATTAGCCTAATGTGTCGGTCTTAATACTAGATTTATGCTGACATGGCATTCTCTCATTGGGCAATACCAGATAAGAAACATGTGTCCCTAAATCACCAGCTCTTCGTATATTTAAAAAAAATAACCAAGCCTCGTCTTCTCTCCAACGCCTCTCTCCGAGTATCATGGCGGCGACTCTCACCGGCACCAGCCTCTCCTCCACCTCGACGGCCACTGAGGCACCGATCCAACCCACTTCGACCACCTTCCGGCGAGCAAACCTCTCATGGAAGCAGCTGACGAGAGGGCGAAGAAGCTGCGGCGTGGTGGCCTTCGTGCAACCACCATCGACGCCGGAGATCATATCGGAGAAGATGAAGGCGAGCATCGAGGCGGCGAAGGAGACATGCAAGGAGAATGCGGAGAGCGGTGAGTGCGCGGCCGCGTGGGACGAGGTGGAGGAGCTGAGCGCCGCCGCCAGCCACGCCCGTGATCGGCTCAAGACCACGGATCCTTTTGAAACCTTTTGCAATGATAACCCTGAGACTGAAGAGTGTCGCACTTATGACGACTGATTCATAAATTTTCAATCTTTCTGGGTTTTTCTGGTTATTTTGCTTTTGATCATCATATCGTAATATCATATATGCTTGGGTTTATGATTGTAATGGTAGTAGTTGTAGTAGTAGTAGTTTGGGGGTGTTTTAATTTTTATGTTGTGTTTAATTGTGTTTAATTGTAAAATTATTGTAGTGTTTTAAATCCTGGGAAATGATAAAATGAAATAAAACTGTGGGCATGGTTGACTCATCATGCATTGCATTATTGGTTTGATGAAAACAAGCCAAATTTTTTTATTTTTTTTTTAAATAATTTATACACATTAAATTATTATGTAATAATAAAGGTTGTAATGAAGTCGTGTCATTAAACAAGTGGTTTAGAGGATGCATTTTTATCTTTATGTATATAAAAAGAATAAACTCAAAGTGTTTGATTAGTACTGCAAAAAAGAAACCGTATGAGATTTCTCTTTCTTTCTTTCTATGTTTCTTTGTATTCTGTGTGTAGATCATTGTTTATTTATCCATCTTTATTAAAAATAAATAAATAAATTTTGATGACTTGAGGTGAGGTTAGAACACGTGGATTTCAAGAAAACAACGGGTTCAAGAAACCGCTGCCGAACTATAATTATAAGATAAGTCTAAAGTTGTTGCTAATGGTTTTGGATTAAAAAAAGTTAAAAATAAATATTTGAATATGCTTGAAAAGACCAACATTTGATGACAAACAAGCAAAGACTACCATTTGGATAATGATTGTCACATTGCTCAACATGAATCCAAAACATGTAATTAATAAGAACACAACATATTGTTGATTCAAATCAACAATAACAGAAATACAAGAACTAGAAACAGCAAAACAACAACAGATAATAACATCACAAGAACACTCTTTTCAGAATAAAAAAAAGAAGTTCAAATTCAGTATTGAAACATGACAGGCTGTGTAGGACAAGGGAGTTGCCATGGTTTCAAAAGAGGGTCAGGAATTTCCTGTATATCCATCATCATCCCACTGAACTCCCCCACAAACTCAAGAACTGAATTCATTGATCTTAGCCTTTCAGTTAAATCCATAACCTCACTTCTCAAAGCACAGTTCTCAGAATCTACAATCAAGAATTGCTGGTTAAGCAAATCAGCTTGAGTTTCTATCTGAGAATTCTCATTCTTCAAATGTTCAACTTGGTTTATAAGTTCATCCAAATGCTGTTGTTTCCTCATTCTTGATCTTCTTGCAGACTCTCTGTTTGATAGCATCCTTTTTCTTTTTCTTTGATCCATCACAGAGCCCCGGATTTCTTCGGAACTCGAAGATTGACTTGCTTGCATTGTGTTGTTACTGGAAATGTACTGAATTTTGGTGGATTGTGAATTTGGAATTGGAATTGGAATTTGAATTAAAAGGAGTGATTTAGTTCAAGAGAAGACGTAGAACCAATAAAGGAATAACACAGAGAATGATTGGAGAAAACAAATCCTGCGGAGAAGAGTGGAGTAATTCATAAAGGTTATGTTTTGGCTTCTGGTTTTGTTTGATCTGAAACCATTTGAGAAATTAATTAATTAAGGTTTGAACATGAAAAATGGAAACTTTGATGAAATAATAAGATATACAAAGCCTAAAAATTAGATCTTTTTTAGTGTTTGTCTTCCTGAATCTAGATTTCGCTGCAGATGATTATCACTAAAAATGGGATTTTTAACAGAGTTTGGTTTAAATTCAGATATTCATGACATGACACAAAAGATTCAGAGAAACGAGTATCAATTGAAAGAGAGAGAAAAAAGTTGAAATTTTGACACAAGCTCTTCAACAATGGATTCAAACAAGAAGTACAAAAAGCAAAGATAAAATTAAAAAGTAAAAAAATTACTAAAATTTTAGCAAAGAAACAAAAGAGAGAATGAGAACTTATCTGAAAAACGGAACCCAAAAAACACACGGAATGGAGAAGGTTTTGAGAGAAAGAAAAGGAGGGGTATTTATGGATAGAGATTAGGGGTATTATGGGAAAGATATGAGGGGCATTCTTGGAAAACCATGGGCTTTTGATTTGACGGAAAGACTAGTCGTGTGGAAATTTGCCAGCCGTCTGCAAAATTATTAAAATTTCATAATTATTATTATTATTGATAAGTTATAAAAAATAAGTTTGAGTTAATTTATTAATGTTCATATAGTAATATTATTGGTTTTAAAAAAGGAATTTATTTTTAAAAAAAGGAAATCTAATTTTTTTTCATCTCTTTTGAATCTTGAAATGATTAATTAAATTTCATAAAGTAAAGAGATTATAAAGTTGCAAAGTTTAGCCTTTTTTTTATTTTTAGTTTGTTGTAAATTTATTTTGGTATTTTTATAAATTGATGATAATGTTGTTAAAAATGATATCCTTAAAAAAGTGGTCAGATACAATGATAAGCATGAACTTTTATTTTTCTCTTTTATTTAATTGATATGTTTGGTCAAATGATCTAATCTGTTTTAATTAATATTGGAAAAAAAAAAGCAAAAGGAATGTAAAGACCATATAAGACATTGACTAGAAAAATTTAAGGATTAAATCTTATTCCCTGAAAATTACAGTTGCATGAGATAAAGAAGGAGACATCTCTAGAACCTTGAAAAACAAACTAATTATTATTATTATTTTATTAAAAAAAACTTAAATTTGGTGAGATTAATTTGGAAAATCATGAAACAATTTGATCACGTTACTTCAATGTTTCTTTCACTTCACTCGTTTGATATGACTTCAATTTAAAATTAAAAACTCTTTTAAAATTAACATTAATAATATTTTATAAATGTATTAGTTTTCTTGTATATTTATTTTATTTAAAGAAAATGGATAAGATGAGGACCTTGTGGTCATAAGCAAACAAAAATAAAAATGAATAACAATAAGAAAACGTGCTAGAAATTTATCAGAGACAATTAACTTGGCCAAGCCGCCTTTGGATTCATAAAGCTTGACAATAAACTGGTCTGGTCCATTTCTTTAATATAAATAAATATATATATATATATATATATATAAAGGCAATTTATGTTGCATTTAAACATGATATTGATAGACTATTTATTTTCTTATATTTTGGGTCCTCAATGAAGAAAATTATTTTAAATAATTGGTGCATATGGTCACTTAAAATTGTAGATAAATTTATATATATGTATATATATTTTTTTTGAAAAAGTGGATAAACCACAATAGATAAATTTATATTTTTTACTATGAAATTTAGATATTAAAAAAAAATATATATTGTATGCAAATATATATACCGGAAATGCCTCGGGATTAGGATTCCTTCTGATGATCAAGCCGGCGGATATAAATAATTCGATCGCGAGGCAGATGTACGGTCATCATACAACTGACCCAAAACTCAAGCCATTATAGCTGACGTGGCTCATGCCACCACCATACCGTGTACGTGGCAATCATTTATTGGTTATACCTTTCTATACAGTCTTTCTGATTGGATAACAAACAAGTAACCATCCAATAAGAAACCCAGGTAACAAAAACAAGTGAAAACCAATAGACCCGAACTAGGTCTTCTATTCTTTCAGCACGTCATAATGGACACGTGTCATAATTCCATTGGTCAATAGAGGCTCCAGCGCGAATGATTGGCAGAAACGTTTTAGAAGAGGGGTGCTCATAGCTAAGAATATAAGGACGGCAACAGTGTGGTAATCTTACCGGACGGTGACCAGATCCCTTTTTTTTTTTTCCAGATATATAAATACAACACCCAAAGGTCTTGTTTTCAGTGTTCACAGAGAAAGAGGTCGTTCTCACCGCCGGCAATGGCGATCCCGAGGAACTCTCTTCTCGTCTTCGTGTTCGTCGCTTTGGTCTCCATTGTCTCCGCTGAGGTCTACTTCGAGGAACGATTTGATGGTACGTTTTCCCAGCACGATCCACTCTCTCTTCTTTCCGCGAGATTTTACTTCTGATGCTTGTGTTTTGTGATCGGTGATCAGTTTCGTTCTAGTGATGTGATTCGTTGATCTAGTTTGTTTTTCTGGAGATGGTGAACTGTTTTAGAGTTTAATTTGTGGATCTGTTTGTTTTTTTGTGATGAAATGCGTGATCTGTGTGGAGTTTCAATGATAGGATTTGGTTTCCGATCAGATCGTCGGTGTTTTTGCTGAATGATTTGAAAACGAATCACCAGCCGCTCTTTTTTGTTGATTACGCCATGAGATTGGCATTGTTTATATATATATATATAAATATAATCTGTTGGTTTACTGAATTTGATCTTTATGTATTTTTACCCGGCGATTTTCCAGATCGATATTGCTAAATCGGTGGAGTTTTTTGGGATAAATCTTGGTAGATTCAAGGAGGGTTTATGGTTTATCATGTTTTATTGGTGGGTAGATAATGTGGTTTTAGAGGTGGGGTCCTTTTGCGCGGCGATACCGTGATACAACCATGTGGGCAGTTATTATCCTTCCGTTGAAGTATAAATTGTTACTATGGCTTCCTCTGTTTCTGATTAATTCTCAATTCCTCCATGCTAGATAATATTTGTTGATGTTAATATGATTCAAAGCCAATTCTAGATTTTCAGAATAATGTTAATTTTCACTATATTAAGTGAATCTGTAATACATTGTCCTGTATTTATTTTTTCTTTCCATGTTGTCAATGCTAGTTTTTATGATGTTTAATCTATTAATTTGGGGAAAAAAAATTTATTTGCTCATGTCCTCGCATTTTTTTTGAATCTAAAGATGGATGGGACAGTCGATGGGTAAAATCGGATTGGAAGAGGGATGAGAACACGGCAGGAGAATGGAACCACACTTCTGGCAAATGGAATGGTGATGCCAATGATAAAGGTATTGGATAAATCCTCTTTATTAGTGTTTCATTATCAGTCTAAAATGTGGATGTTGTGTAATATATCTATAATTTCTAAATGCAGGTATTCAAACCACCGAGGACTACCGGTTCTATGCCATTTCAGCAGAGTTCCCGGAGTTCAGCAACAAGGACAAGACCCTGGTTTTCCAGTTTTCAGTCAAGCATGAACAGAAGCTTGATTGTGGTGGTGGTTACATGAAGCTTCTTAGTGGTGATGTTGATCAGAAAAAGTTTGGTGGTGATACCCCATATAGGTAATCTTTTTTGACATATTTTTTAAAACGAAATCGGAATCTGTATCTATGTATACAAGGCTAACATTGTAGATTTGGAACTTGCAGCATCATGTTTGGACCTGATATCTGCGGTTACAGCACCAAGAAGGTTCATGCCATTCTCAATCATAATGACACAAACCACCTGATCAAAAAGGATGTTACTTGCATGACTGATCAGCTATCTCATGTGTATACTTTTATCATTCGTCCGGATTCTACATACTCCATTCTCATTGATAACGAGGAGAAGCAATCTGGAAACATAACATCTGATTGGGATATTCTTCCTCCAAAGAAAATTAAGGATCCTGAGGCCAAGAAGGTGGGAACTCTAATTCTGCTCTTCGTGTATTTATACAACAATTTGTTTTGTGTCACTGATGTTCTGTTGTTACCAATTTTCAGCCCGAAGATTGGGAAGACAAAGAGTACATTACGGATCCAGAGGACAAGAAACCAGAGGTATTTGTTCATGCAATCTACCATTGGCTGGTTCCACTAATTATAAACCCTAAACTCATTTTGGAAAATAAGTTGCATCAGTGTTGTTCCTTTCTTATCCCAGTTTTAAAATTTGTTCACATGAGAATTCTTCATTGATCCGGTATTACTTTTGTTCCTCTTCTCTTGAACTCGATACATTTCAACTTTATTATTGAGTCTTACACTACTAGTATTGTTGTTTTTCTCTGCTTTAAGGGTTATGATGATATCCCCAAGGAAATTCCAGACCCTGAGGCTGTGAAGGTAATTCTTTGTTTCACCTACCAATAAATAATCTGATGCTTGATGTGAATTTGCTGACATTTGATCCCTTCTTGCCTTTAATATGTATTTGCTGCAGCCTGAGGATTGGAATGATGAAGAAGATGGTGAATGGACTGCCCCGACCATTCCCAACCCTGAATACAAAGGACCCTGGACTCCAAAGGTTAGAGAAGATTATTTTTCTTCTATGAACACATTTCAGATAGCAGTATTGACTGTATTTTGTTCATCATATCTTTCAGAAAATTAAGAACCCAAATTACAAGGGCAAATGGAAGGCACCAATGATTGACAACCCAGGTTTAATTTCTACCAGCAATTGACCCAATTTCTTCTGACATTGTTTGAACTCTTGATCACATAGCTGATACATTTAACCTATCTTTTCGTGCAGAGTACAAGGAAGTGCCAGACCTCTATGTCTTCCCCAAGCTTAAATATGTTGGCATTGAGTTGTGGCAAGTAAAATCAGGAACTTTATTTGACAATGTATTAGTCTGCGATGATCCTGAATATGCCAAGCAGCTGGCTGAAGAGACATGGGGAAAGCAGAAAGATGTATGATCCAATAACATCCTGGTTTCTGCAAATACCCAAAGAGTTTTTAAGGTGACACTTTTCATTCTTTGATTTTTTCTGTTTTGCAGGCTGAGAAGGCAGCATTTGATGAAGCTGAGAAAAAGAAAGAGGAGGAGGTGAGATCATGATGATGGCTTTGGCATGCTTTTAACAATAAAATATTAGACTATGTTACTTACTTTGGTGTTGTATTCCTTTTGTTTCTTCTTAATTTTCAGGAGAATTCTAAAGATGATGATGATGCCTCAGATGATGAAGTAAGTCCTGGACTCTTGAACTCCATGTTCTACTGATATTGTGACTGTTTATGACCAAAATTCACAATCTGAAATTGAGTTTTCTTTTCCTGGTTTGAAGGGGGATGAAACTGACGCTGAATCTGAGACTGATGAAAAAGAAGCGGATGCTGAACCTGAAGAAGAGGCTGAGAAAGAAGATGATAAAAAACATGTACCATTGCCTTTATTTATTTTCCTTCTTTTATTGTTATTTTTTAATTTTCTTTGTGCCTGTTCTAATTTTCTTCTTGACTTGTGATTTCAGGATGAGCTTTAAGAGAGCTTCTGATGAAGAGCGCAGAAGTGCTATTTTTGGCTTCTGACTTCGGTTACTTATAGAGACAATGATTTGGGTTTTCAACTCGCCCTGTTTAGCAACCTTTTAGATTTATATATCTTGTTTTGGAACAACTGTTTGAAGTTCTGTCATGGCTTCATTTCATCATAGTGAATTTTAGAATTGAGTTTTCCTTCATATTTCTTTATTCTTATTTATCAACTCAAACTATATATATATATATATAATATACATATCACGTTGCTAGTGTTACAAAGCTTCATTTAAAAGAAAAGGGCAACAAAGCCTACTTAATAATACTATTTCTCTTTAAAAGAGTTGCACGGCAAGTTGGTATAACTAAAAGTTTGAATAACTGGTACCCGTTCGAACCCTTAACAAGTGATGGTAAAAGTACAATTTTTGGGAGTGATCTCCAATTGCAATCAAGATCAATGCATTAAAAACAAAAATAATATAATAAAATGAGAGAAATCACCCTCCATCTCAAATAGGAGTGATAATTTTGTCTCCAATTGCAATCAAGATCAATGTATTGATAACAAAAATAATATAATAAAATGAGAGCTCTCCATCTTATAATAATCTAGTTGACCCATTTACGTGATACACACTGTGTCTGTCACTCCATTGTCAAAGACTCAAAGCCAAGTAGAGAATTTAAAAAAAAAAAAAAAAAACTTAAATACTAAATCCTGATCTCGAGACAAGTTTAATGGTGGATGAGTTAGAGCGCACGCACTCCATTGAGCATTTCCAAGAGCGATAACGACACCGAGTGATCTCTTCACTCTAGCTCCTCAGTCCCCTCCAAGGCTCCAACCAGAGGAATCCTTTTCCCTAGATCCCACTCTCTATGCCGTCCTCCATCTCCTTCTCCCTCTCCCTCGCCTCTCCGGCGATCTCCTCCGGATCCCATTCGGCTCTCCAGCCACCTTCCTGCAACTCGGCTCTCCGGTTCTGTGGCCTTCGCCGGGGGACTATACCTTTTCGCGCTGTTAATCCGGTGAGGTCCTGGAGAGCCCGGAAAACTTCTCCGCTGAGAGTATCGGCTGTTATTTCCGCAAATGGGAGCCCGTCCAAGGGGTTTGATTATGATTTGGTGATTATTGGAGCTGGTGTTGGTGGCCATGGTGCTGCTCTTCATGCTGTTGAGCAGGTAGCGGATCGTTGTTTGATTACTTTGTTTGGAATGCTGATCTTCGTGGATTTGTTGGAGTTTCTGAACAATGAGCTGCTCGGCATATGCAAGAGAGCAACTTTTTTACTTTTGTTTGTAAGAGAACTCGTTTGCTTAATGATCGATGATGCTCGTTTACACAAACTGAGTATTACTTGGCATTTCTTTCATAATTTAGCATGCGGATTGCATATCATGATTGTTGACTATATATTTTTGTAATTTCCATTGAAATGGAAGGATTAAGTAGTCAGTGCTAGATGCTAATGGTGTTGAGCTCTGTAGCATGTTTGTGTAGATTAGTTTCCCTACTTAAGGCCCAAGAAAAGAGCTATTTTTGTACTATTTCCTATATATTTTCGGATTATCTGTGTGTGTGTGTGTGCCCAAGAAAAGAGTTATTTTTGTACTATTTCCTATATATTTTCGGATTATTTGTGTGTGTGTATGTGTGTGTGTGTTTTGGTATTTGTACAAATTGTACTGCTTACCTTGTTTCAACGGAATTGATGTCTTCCATATCCCAATATGACCTTATATCTCAACCTGATTGGGGTTGTCTTTTTCACTTAAATTGATTGAGTAGTGTGAAGTCCGCTTTTGTTGATGCTTATGATGTTCTTTGTTGGCAACTCTAGTTCTTATGTATTAAGCTTGTCAAGAAGAACTTATTTTTACCATGCAATATGCTTCAAATTTCAGGACCATATTATATGGTGATAAACAGAGTTGCTGTTTCACAGGGTTTGAAAACTGCTATCATTGAGGGGGATGTTATTGGAGGAACCTGTGTAAACAGAGGATGTGTTCCATCTAAAGCTCTTCTTGCTGTGAGTGGTCGGATGCGAGAGCTTCAAGATGAGCATCACCTGAAGACGTTAGGTTTACAGGTGATCAGAGTATTCTTTCCTTTTTACTTGCATGAAGACCTAGCTTCCAAATCTGTTGTGCCATGTTTCAGTTGAGATGAAATAAGAATGGCGGTAATTTACCAGCATTCTTCAAGATATCATTTCCTTTAATAATATTTACTCTCGTATAACACTTAATTCTCTAAATCTCAGGTTTCAGCTCCTGAATATGATAGACAAGGAGTGGCAGATCATGCAAATAATCTTGCTTTAAAAATTCGTAACAATTTGACCAACTCGTTGAAGGCTTTAGGTGTAGACATTCTGACTGGTGTTGGCACAATTGTGGTATGTGAAATGTAAATCATACCCCATTTTCAGTACATTAGTTGTTACCCAAAAAAATATTCTCAATACTTATTACTCATTCCTGGACAACACGTGCATATGACAATGATCAAGTTTTCATGATATTATGGCTCTTTGTGATGAGATTTATCAATTTTGTGCTTATAATAGTTGCACTTAATTATTTATTTCAGGGTCCGCAAAAGGTGAAATATGGAAAAGTTGGGTTTTCAGAAACAGAAATCACAGCTAAAGATATTATTATTGCAACTGGTTCTGTTCCTTTCATTCCCAAAGGCATTGAAATTGATGGTATGATAATCATTTGTCCTCGTAGGGTTTCTATTGCAGTGTGGGTTATTTATAGATTATAGGTTTCTCTTTACAGGGAAGACTGTATTTACAAGTGATCATGCACTCAAACTTGAATGGGTACCGGAATGGATAGCTATTGTTGGAAGTGGTTATATTGGTCTTGAATTCAGTGATGTTTACACAGCCCTTGGAAGTGAGGTATTCATGAAAATGCATTTTGTGCCATGATAAGGCAGACTTTTCCTGCATGAATATAGCTTTTCTTGTAGTGGCAGATACACTTAGCTGTAATTTTGTGGTTTTGATTGTGCAGGTTTTTGTACTGTTTTGGTTAACTTTTTTACTGTGACTGTTGTACAATATGTCTCTGTTCTCTGTCTTTAGTTTCTGTTGAGCTTCAATCTTGAGTTACATTAATTGTTTGCTTTCTTCGCAACAGGTTACTTTCATAGAGGCTCTAGATCAACTGATGCCAGGTTTTGATCCTGAGATTGGAAAGTTGGCCCAGAGAATACTTATCAACCCTAGGAAAATTGATTATTTTACTGGAGTATTTGCAAATAAGGTTATACTCGTTGCTGATAGTGATTACTTTTTTCTGAGAGTGTCTTGTTTTGTTAGCGGATTATTTCATTATTTTTCTGTTTATGTATTTTTGAGCTTGTTAGATTACTCCAGCAAAGGATGGCAAGCCTGTACGAATAGAGCTGATTGATGCAAAGACAAAGGAAGCAAAAGATACATTGGAGGTCATTTATTGTATTTGATGAATTTATACATCTTCCCGAGATCCAAAGGATTGTGTTTGCACAGTTCTAAAATGTTTTCTTGATTCTTTTTGTCATGTTGTAAACAATAAAATATTTTTTATTATGTAGGTAGATGCAGCCCTTATAGCCACTGGAAGAGCTCCATTTACAAAGGGACTTGGCTTAGAAAATGTGTGCATCTTAGTTTTACAGCATATGTAAAGTCCTTGTTCAGTTTTATGCGTATCAGCTGCTCCTCAGGTTCTAATATTTGTTTGATTTATCCTCAGATAAATGTAGTTACACAGCGAGGCTTCGTTCCAGTTAATGAGCATATGCAAGTTCTAGATGCAAATGGTGATTTGGTAAAAATTGCTTGAACATCATATAAGTTTCTACTATTTGATGCATGATCTTTTTTTTTCTCTTGATAAAGACGAAAACTTCCCGGCATCAAGTGTTGTTGGGTTCTGATTTGCTGCATGATTAATATTTCCTTCTTGTTATTATTAACTTTCTAGTTTTGTGTAGGTTCCTAACTTGTACTGCATTGGAGATGCTAATGGAAAAATGATGCTTGCTCATGCTGCTAGTGCGCAAGGAATCTCAGGTATTTGGAATTTCATATTTACTAATTGATTCATGCCAAACTTCCTTGTATCTGGAACAAAAATAAATAAATGTTAAATACTGTCAATTAGTTGTTGAGCGGGTCTGTAGGAAGGAAAAT
Organism: Dioscorea cayenensis subsp. rotundata; assembly: GCF_009730915.1. Taxonomy (NCBI): domain Eukaryota; kingdom Viridiplantae; phylum Streptophyta; class Magnoliopsida; order Dioscoreales; family Dioscoreaceae; genus Dioscorea; species Dioscorea cayenensis. The sequence goes on along the minus strand of NC_052489.1, from coordinate 30,759,754 downwards.
GTGCTTAATCATTTAAGCATCCCGGCTGCCTGTTTCACCCACCCTGAGATTAGTATGGTTGGTCTCACAGAGGTAACAAATACTTTCTTTTGACCTGAATCGACAAAGTAGTTCTTCATAAGATATGGGATGTATTCTTTTTGTGATTAGACTTATGTGCATGCGTCCTTTGCCTTCTTTATGCATCTTATTTGTGTCGTTCTTGCAGCCTCAAGCTAGGGACAAAGCTGAACAGAATGGTTTTGAAATAAGGGTTGCGAAGACAAGCTTTAAGGCTAATACGAAAGCACTGGCAGAAAATGAAGCTGAAGGGCTTGCGAAGGTCATCATTGATATTGGCTAGTTATTTACATTCTTTGCGTGGATTTTACCAATGTTGTTTTTCACAATTTAAGGTTTAAAACAAAGATCGTAATGCTCCTTGAACAGTCAGTGATTGTTGATTGAATTACTGATTTGAGTAACTACTGCTTTTGCATTTGAGTTTGTGTTTAGAAATTAATTCCCTGTTTCCCCTTTAACTGTAAGAAAGTTTTTAGCTGGTGTCCTTACCTAATTGAAGTGTTTGATCTTTTGCGTTGCAGTTGATTTACAGGCCTGATACTGGGGAGATTCTCGGAGTTCACATATTGGGATTACATGCTGCAGACCTCGTCCATGAGGCATCAAATGCTATAGCGTTAGGCACCCGCATTCAGGTGCCCAATCTTTTAGTCGTAATGTGAAGTTTGTTGATAAGCTAGCAGTCATTTAACTTATATTTGTCAACCTTAAATGACCATCATTCATATATTTTATCCATAACAGGACATAAAATTCGCTGTTCACGCTCATCCAACCTTATCAGAAGTCCTAGATGAACTCTTCAAATCTGCCAAGGTATTCATTTTAATTCAAGTTAAATTTTCCATTATAACTGGATCATCAACGCTGATCATGCCAGATTGTTTGAAAAAAAACTCTTATTATTTTGTTGATGTAATCAATATATGTTGGTAATACGAAACTAATAGTTAATTCAGCTAATACTTATTCTGTTGTTTCTGCAGTTAAATACTGGTGCATCTCACTCTGTCAATGAACCAGTTGCTGCATAAAACTCAGGACAAAGAGCTCTTTTTTTTTTTTTAATTCCGGAGCATGCTTGTTTAGAGAGTGCTATTGCTGCAATAAGACCAGTGCAGCTGATCAATTCCATATTAATTATTCCATTTTTTTCCAGACCTTTATTAATAAATCAACGGTTTTGGTTCATGTTGGTGTTTTAGTTTCCATTGCAAAATGTGTACTATTATTAATAAATCCATTTGTTTTTACTATTAAGATTAAATTTTGGAAAAAAAGGTTAATAACTAATTTTGAAGTAATGAAGGGTGTTTTAAGGAAAAAAGACTAATCTTTGCGGTTGCGGATTCGGGCATGCGGGGTGGGTCCGTAATCGGATCTGGTTCCTTGGGATCCGGTCAAAAGGATCCGCAGAACAGCAGATCCGAAACCCGAATCCAGCTCATCCTCGCCTTAACAATACACGAAGCCTTTTCCCCGCCATTGAAAGCGCCATTCTCTAGGGCTTCTTCGCCTCTCTCGATCGATCTCTGATCGGGACTTGGAGGCCGGATCCTCGCCGGAGACGATGTTCCTCATCGACTGGTTCTATGGCGTGCTTGCGTCGCTTGGCCTATGGCAGAAGGAGGCGAAGATCTTGTTCCTCGGGCTAGACAATGCGGGAAAGACCACTCTTCTCCATATGCTTAAAGATGAGGTTTGATCTCACGATCTTGATACCCTAGCTTTTGTAGAGGTTTGATCTCACAATTTTGGAATGTTTGTTTTGTTGTTGATAATGAACTTCTGTTGGATTTTTAGAGGTTGGTCCAGCACCAGCCGACGCAGTTTCCGACGTCTGAGGAGCTGAGCATTGGAAAGATCAAGTTCAAAGCTTTTGATCTCGGAGGACATCAGATCGCCCGTCGCGTTTGGAAAGACTATTACGCGAAGGTATCAACATTCACTTTTTTTTTTCCAACTTATTATGTTCGTCTCCCCAATTTAGAGATGGAGATTCGAGGAGAAAGTTCATTATCTTAGGTATTTAAATCATTTTTATTGAGGTTTTTATTTTTTCCAGAGTGCTTTGATTTCGGTGTGTGCTTGTAATTTGAAGAAAAGGTTACATTTATTTTTTTTAATTTTATTTTAATGAATATGGACTCTTTTTATACTCATGGGGTGTGGCTGGGAGGAGAAAGTTGGGGTGGATGCCAATAGATTGGGTATGGCACTTATCACTCCCAAGTTAAATTGAGAATTCATTGAGATGGTATGGGTATGTCCTGTGGATGTCCTTGTAAGAAAGGTGAAATCTCTCCAAGTGGATGTTTGTAGAAGATGGAAAGGTCACCCTAAAAAATGTTTTATAGAAATTTCACTTAATGACATAGTAGAGTTTAGTTGATCTAGTTTTTTGTCTTTTGATAGAGCAACATGGAATAGAAAGATTTATGTAGCAGATTTCAAATAGTTGGGATCAAGGACATCTTATTATTGTTGTGGTGGTGGTGGTTTTTATTTGATTACTTTTAAGTTTTAATGAGAATTTTTGTTAGTTGGCTGTTACTGTGCAACTTTTAAGAATTTTATCCACTGCTGCATAGAATATGCATATTGTGTATATATATGTCTTATCATATTGAATGCTCTAGTTGAAGAGTGCTTTGCTGCTACAATTTTGAGTATAGTTTACTCACCTAATACCAACGTGCTTCTGGTTCTGTGCTCTTGACATGAGCTGACTTCCGAGAGGGCCATTGAAATAGAGTGGAGGGTAAATGTTTTATGTTTTCTTTTACTGCACATTGATAAGTTGACCGTTATGTGGAATATATATATATGCACACATATATATTTATAACTAAAATGCCATGCCTACAGCTGGACAATTATGCTATGAGGAGAAAAGGTCAAAACAATGATGAATTGCTGAATGCTTCTATATGCATTTAGGTGGAGAACATTTTTCTCTAGATGTTATTCTGATTAATCGTTGAGCAATTTTGATATTCAACATTAAGGAGGCTCTAGGGTGCCCAACTATTTTTATGCTTTCATTTTGTTTTGGAATAGGGAAACACTACTATGCTATTTTGCATACAAGTGCATATCCTGATCAGTATTATCATAGTGTACGTTCTTATTATTAAATACTGGTTCAGAAGTTGTAAGAATGGTGTTGGTGAGTTTATATATGATGCCCTTTGTTGTTATTTACAAGGTTGCAGAAAGTATCATTTACTTAAACAGAGCAATCTAATCTGCAGTTAATTGTGCTTGGGAAAAATAAATTTAGGAAAGGTTCTATATTTTATATTTGATGTTCTGAGTCTCCCCATTGATGGTTGTTTTTTTTTTGTGAACAATTTCTAAATTATAATGAGAGAAATTTCAATCTTATTTTAAGTTTGTACAACAAACAATTGCCCTTCAAGAGTCTGTTAATTTATATTGTATGATATTAAAATCTATGCCTCACTTTTTCCCAAATGGAGGCTTCATGCATTTCCTGCAATACCTCACTGCTTTAGTTCTTTGGTTTTGATCATGTATATCTTTGTCAGCTGATGTTCATTCAATGGTGTTTTTCTTTTGATTTGACCAGAAATTTTTGCCTTCACTTAATGTCTGTGGAGAACAGATTTTCTTCCATGGTTCTGTATTTTCTCCGCATTATATCATTTGCCTACTGTCTTCTTTTATTTGTTCTGATGTACTCTTTCTTTGCTAAATTAATTTATTTTTCTATGGTCCCATTTCTGTGCTACTTCACCCAATTTTGATCTTCATTGTGATCCACGGTTAGGTTTTCTTTTTCCTGAATGGTGCTTCCATTATACCAGCTTCGCTGGCTTCCAAAAGTTCAGATGGCACTCAATATTCTTTTGTGTAATTTAATCTCAACGTGGTTGAGTGATGACATCCCATTATTGACACCTCTATTATGTGTATAATGTTGCTCACGTGCCAACATTGATGATTTTACTATGTATTTGGTCCGTTCTTGACTCATAAATTGTTCATGGTAAATTTAACAGGTGGATGCTGTAGTCTACCTAGTAGATGCTTATGACAAGGACCGGTTTGCAGAGTCAAAGAGGGAACTGGATGCACTCCTCTCCGATGAGTCATTGGCCACTGTCCCTTTTCTTGTGCTAGGGAACAAGATCGACATTCCATATGCTGCGTCCGAGGAGGAGCTAAGGTACCACTTAGGTTTAAGCAACTTCACAACCGGCAAGGGCAATGTAAACCTTGCAGACTCCAATGTTCGTCCTCTCGAGGTTTTTATGTGCAGCATTGTTCGTAAGATGGGCTACGGCGATGGCTTCAAGTGGGTCTCCCAGTACATCAAGTAGACAATGCCATTGTAGGTTGATCTTAATGTTGATAACTAGCAATCCATGACCTCCATGTTCACTAGCCTTCGTCTTTTATAAAAACTCATGTAGCCTTCTTCTTCTTCTTCTTATTCTCAGTGGATGATGAAAACCCTAGTTTTTATGGTATATTAATTGTTAGATCATGAAAAACAAAAAAGTGCTATAAAGTAGGAAGTACATTTTGTAACATCATTGCAAACTTCCATTATACCTACTCACAGAGGTGATCTTCTGATGCTATATTTTGTTATTTTATCTGAGTTTTTTTTTTTATCTAGATCTAATCATAGAGTCTATGTTATCATGATATCAAAATCAAGATGTTTTTATCTTTAGAAACTCTAATTAGCAGTCATACTTGTGTGGGAAAATAACAGAAGCATAAAAAAAATTGAAAGAATTAGAGGAGGCAGTTGGAGCCGTGCAAGCTGGAGCTTCTCTTAATGTTGTTCAGGATTACACTCTGTATGGATGGATACTCCACGTTTGCAACTTATCCAATTTGTCTGATATTTCTAGTTTGTCATTATCCAAATTTATTTATTTATTTATTTATATTTTTTTTCTAATTTTCATTGAAATCTTCACATATATGATATATCATCCAGACTGTATGAAGAGACCCACATTGCTCAACAACTAACAACCGGTGGCCTGTCTGGTATGAAGATTATTGGCTGCATGCATCCAATCAATTAGGAAATCAATGCTACCCAAAATCTATTTCCCCATTCCTAAGTAAAGTTAGTTTGTCCTTATTAATGCTTTAATTGGTGACAACCATTCACCATTCACCATTCACCAACGCAATTAATGTTCAGAGAAATATCATCAGCAACATTATCTCTTCCCAGAACTAATCATGTACTACTAACTAAAATTATCAGAGCATCATGCTAATCAGTAGTAAGAAGAAAATAAAAAAGAAGAAGTCTACATAAGCTTTAATGACTAAGTTGGTAGCATGGCACTTCAATGAATAAAGAAAACAATGCAAGTGGGGTGTCTACAAAACTAGAAGATGAATAATAATAATATGGTGGAGATATGGGAACAAAATTATTCTTTTCTTTGGCCCCAAATACACCAAAACAAACTCCACAATGGAAAGAAAGATGGAAATAGTATATTGATCATAAAGGTGTTCTTTCTTTCTCTTGTTATCATTTTGATTTTATTACTTTAAATTCCATGCTGGGTCTTTTAGAATGTGTGCTTCTAAAAGAGACCCATACTTGCAAATCAAGATGCTATTGGAGATAAGGCCAATGGATAATGGTGTTCCCTCCAAGCAAAATTTTTAAATGCTCTGATGTGAGTGGAATATAATTATTTAACGGAAATTAAAATAAAACAAAAAAATATATTTATGGTGTTTTTTTCTTTTAAAAAAAAATAGACTTGTTGTAGTATTCATGGACCATGGTTGAGTGTATCGTTGAGCTATAAAAACTATTATACTTGGTTTATTGATATTTACAAATGAAAATGAAAATTATAAAAATAAATAAATATTCGAATGAGAGTTGAGATTTGAGAGAGACGAGTACATTGCCCGCAAAGGATCCACCGCCCGTGAACTTTTTATTTATTCATTTTTTTTTAATCTGCAAAGAAAATCTAAGTATAAAAATAGAAATTCAAACAAGGCAAATTATAAAGTATTCATCTTCAGTAGCATTATTGTAAATCGAATTAAATCCGAGGTCATTTAGAAAATATCCTTCAATGCATCTTCACGCTTCCTCTTGCCAACTGAAATCCGACGTGGAAATCCAATCAAACATGAGCCCAAGTTTTCTTTATTTATTATTTTTAGAATTTTAAATTACAAAATATGTTTATTTATTTAAATAAAAACACTGCATTAAAAGCTGAAATTAAAAGACCACACATATATAATAAATACTAGAAAATAAATACAAGTATGTAATTATATGCAAAATAATTATTCATATTTTTATATCAAAATCATTCTTATTTTATAAGTGAATATATATTATTGTGGCCTACAAATATAATTTTTTTTATTATACCACATTAACTACCATAAATTTAATTATTTTAAGAAAAACAAATAAATAAATCAAGTGGATGACGTATGCCATGATTGATTTACAATCGATGTTTTAATACTCATTTTTAATTTTTTTATCTCAAAATAATAAAAAAAAAAAATTACGTGGGAAACGAAAGAAAAAAAAAAGAGAACTCGTTTCCCAAAAGGATTAAAATTTCCTTATTTATATCACCCTCTCACTCTTCCCTCCAAATACTCCACCACAAATCCCAAACCCATCACTCCACGATGGGTCAATCTCAGCCGTCCATCATCACTCCATCTCTTCTTCTTCTTCTTCTCCTCTTCGTCATCCTCGGATGCCGCGGTGGCGACGCGAGATCGGCGTTCGCCTGCGGCGGCGGAGCCACCGCAGGCCTCCCTTTCTGTCGCCAATCTCTCCCGATCCGAGCTCGCGTGCGTGACCTGATCGGACGGCTGACGTTGGACGAGAAGGTGCGATTACTGGTGAACAACGCGGCCGGCGTGCAACGGCTCGGGATCGGAGGCTACGAGTGGTGGTCGGAGGCACTCCACGGCGTCTCCAACGTCGGCCCCGGAGTCCACTTCGGCGGCAAGTTCCCCGGCGCCACTAGCTTCCCTCAGGTCATCTCCTCCGCCGCCTCCTTCAACGCTTCTCTCTGGGAGCTGATCGGTAGGGTAAGCTCTTCTCTATCACTTCTCTTTTTTTCTTAAGGGTAACCTCACCGGGACGGTGATGGTATCTCGTGACAGTGATGGTTCACATTTAGGTTATACTTGTTCCGCGGAGCACCAGATCAGGGTCTTTTGGCGCCTGTTTTTTCGACGGTAGGTTTTAGTAGGTAACTTTGGCTGTGCGCCGGTCTATAACCTCTATATCGTTTTCCATTGGGTCCCACTTTGTATTATAATAATTATTATTATTATTTAAATTTCTTTTTCTAGTTGCCAAACAAATTGTTTTACCCACTTTATATTATATATATGAAAATAATTTTTTTCAAAAAAAAAATTATAAATTAAGAAAATATTGTTGAATTTCATGTTAGATAAGTATCTGGTAAAAAAAGTCTTTGGTGAGTATTAAGTAATTAACCACTTTACTTTTTCTGAACCTTTATTAGTTTCAATGAAGCTGATGATATAGTATGGTGTAAATGGCACTAATTCAAAGAACGGATATGTTATTCAATGCTTTTTTTTATTTATTTATTTTTATTTTTATTTTTTATCATAAGAAAGTCTAAATTAAAGGCCAAAAAGTGTTTTTGTCTGTTGACACTGCCTTCATGCACGGAAAAATGATCCCTTGGAACTTTGAGATTTTGTACCTATGCAATAAATTTTTTTTTTTTTATACATATGTACAGAATAAACTTTTAAAAATCTAAAATTACTCTCTTATCCTTATTATTATTTGTTTTTTTTTTCCCTTAATGTTTTTAATTTCGGTGTGCTCATTGGAAGCTTGCTAACAAACCCTAGGTAAATTAGATTAAAATAATTTTTTTTTAATAAAATAGATAAATCACAAATTTATTAAAAAAAAAGATAAAATAATAATTTTAAAATTATAATTAAATTTTATAAATAAAATAATAAAAAAAGGGTTCATTTTGACTTGCAGTGACTTTTTAGACAAATGCTAAAGTGGTAGGGTGTTACAGTGATGTGGAACATGTGGAAGGAGCTCGTGATCCTTTATTAGTTTTTATTATTTGTTTAAATAAATAAGGCATTTGGTTCACGGACGTGTATGGCTTCAGGCTTTGTATTGATTGGATAGCTAAGTACATCAAATTCCGTGGTTCATTTAATATATTTCGTAATGGTGGCCTTCGAGAAAGATGTGACAGATTAACGAATCCTTTTTAACCTTTTTTTTTTTATTTTCTTGGATAAAATATTTATAATATCTTTGAATGGGACCCTCTTAATATACTATCCAAATTCCAATTGATAGATAGGCTATCAGTATAAACATGCATGCTTAATTCCTTCCTGTTGCTTTTAAACAATTATATTTCACTCTTCTCAGCACAATTTAATGCTTTTTTTCTTTCAGTCAAATTCATAAAGATTGTACTTATTAATATTATTTAATGAAATGTGAAATTATTACTTATTTTAACATATTTTTCAAATAATATAGGTTGTATCAGATGAGGCGCGAGCAATGTACAATGGAGGACAAGCAGGATTAACATATTGGAGTCCAAATGTGAACATATATAGAGATCCGAGATGGGGACGTGGTCAAGAAACACCCGGCGAAGACCCGACCATAGCCGGCCGATACGCGGCCGCCTATGTTCGGGGCCTTCAACAACCATACGGTGGCCGCTCCGGCTACAACCGTCTCAAGCTCGCAGCTTGCTGCAAACACTACACTGCTTATGATCTTGATAATTGGAATGGATATGATCGTTACCATTTCAATGCCGAGGTAATCTAATAACCAAACTTGCTCCTTTAATCATTCCCAACTAGCTTTTGCAATAATTTAGTGAATGATTCCCCAATAATTAATGTATCAATCATCAATGAGGGGACTACCAGCCTACCAATAAAGTGGATGCTTTTTAATCAATGAAAACAATACAATGTATATTATTAATATTCAGGTGAGCAAACAAGACTTGGAAGACACATTTGACGTGCCATTCAAGGCATGCGTGGTAGAAGGCAAGGTGGCTAGTGTAATGTGCTCGTATAACCAGGTTAATGGTGTGCCCACCTGCGCGGACCCAAATCTCCTCCGCAACACAATCCGGTCCCAATGGGGCCTTGACGGGTCAGTCCAAATCTCTCTATTTACTCTTTTCTTTTCATGATGATCCATAATTAAAAGAATACAAACACTTGGGGTTTACTGTGTAGTTACATTGTCTCGGACTGTGACTCTGTTGGTGTTATGTATAACTCTCAACACTACACTTCCACTCCAGAGGAAGCAGCTGCAGATGCAATCAAAGCAGGTTGTTATTTATTTATTTATTTATTTCTTTTGATTTAATTTTTTTTTTTTTGAATAATAGACGACAAGCGTCCTTTTTATATGAACATAAACAGTACCAAACAGTACTGGAACCCGGATGTATAGTATATATATGGTATGAGAATAGTATAACAATCCCAGGTGAACAGTATATAAACAGTACGGTGAGCAGTACTGTCGGGGGAGGGATTTGAATCCATGACCTCCCCCTTATACTTTTGATTTAATTTTTGTACTTGAATTTTTCTTGTTTGATTGATTAATTACAAATTGGATGTACAGGTTTAGACTTGGACTGTGGACCATTCTTAGCACAATATACAGAGGGAGCAATGAAACAGGGAAAGCTAAACCAAATGGATGTCGACAATGCATTAACAAACACACTGACCGTGCAAATGCGGTTGGGAATGTACGACGGCGATCCGTCTCGACAGCCGTTCGGCAACTTGGGGCCACAGCATGTCTGCACACAGGCTCACCAGAACCTCGCGCTCGAAGCCGCGCGTCAAGGCATTGTCCTGCTCAAGAACCAGGCTAATGCACTCCCCCTCTCTCACTCTCGCTATCGTAACATCGCCGTCATTGGTCCCAACTCCGACGCCACCGTTACCATGATCGGTAATTATGCCGGTGAGAGTCTTACAAATTTTAATTTTTCAATTATTAAGAATAGAGAAAAACAATAACTTGTGATAAGTTATCAGGTGTGCCATGTAGATACACATCTCCATTACAAGGGATAGCAAACTATGCCAGAACTATCCATCAAGTTGGCTGCACAAATGTGGCCTGTTCCGGTAACCAGCCAATAGAAGCAGCTGTAGCTGCTGCAAGTAAATCAGATGCAACTATATTAATAATGGGTCTTGATCAATCAATCGAAGCTGAGGCGATAGACAGAGTCGAACTTCTCCTCCCCGGTCGCCAACCGGAACTAGTCACCAAAGTGGCTGCAGCTTCAAAGGGACCATGTATACTCGTCCTAATATGCGGTGGATCAGTGGACATCTCCTTCGCTAAGAATGACCCAAAAATCTCCGCCATTCTTTGGGCCGGGTACCCTGGTCAAGCCGGCGGTGCTGCTATTTCTGATGTCATCTTCGGTGCATTCAACCCAGGTGCATTTAATTAAAAATAGACTAGCATGTATCAAAAAAGCGTATTGGGTTTTAAATAAGAAGTTTATACTGTTTTTATGTAGGTGGTAAACTTCCGATGACATGGTACCCACAACAATTTGTCGAAAAAGTGCCAATGACAAACATGAACATGCGTCCAAACCCATCGGAAGGGTACCCCGGCAGGACCTACCGTTTCTACAAGGGCCCTGTTGTTTATCCATTTGGGCATGGATTGAGCTACACTAGATTCACTCACTCCATCTCACATGCACCTAGTGAGCTCACTGTCCGGCTCGACGGCCGGAAAGCAGGGTCTGAGAACTCCACCATGTTAAACTCTTTGATCAGAGTCACTCATGCCAAGTGTGAAGGACTTATAATGCCCATTCATTTGGATGTTAAAAATGAAGGTGATTGGGATGGGTCTCATACAGTGTTAGTTTTCTCAAGGCCACCATCTTCATCTTCTGATCATTCTCCACCTCAAAAACAGCTTGTTGGGTTTGAGAAGGTGCAAGTGTTTGCAAAGTCACAGACAAGGGTGACACTGAACATTGATGTTTGTAAAGATCTTAGCATTGCTGATAACAATGGGATTCGAAGAATTCCAATTGGGGATCATAGCATTCAGATTGGTGATCTCTCTCATTCACTCTCTCTCAAAGCAGAGACCTTGGCATTCTAAGCTTTGTCAAGTCTTTGGGTTGCTAAAAGAAATTGAATTGATAAACAAATAAATACATTGTTTGATTCTTTTCCTACGGGATGGTTCTTGTAATTTATCCAATGGAAAGATTCAATGTGGAAGAAAAAAAGAAATGGATATCTATTTTATAAAGGCTTTTCTTTGGAGGAGGTTATAAGATCACACTGTTAAACAGTTCTGTTTATATATTTCTATATTGAAGTAAATTATTAATACTTCATGTTAAACATTAAGGGCCATTTGGTTGGGAAGTGAATAACCGTAGTTGTGGAAGTCCGAAAACAACACTTCGATTGAAGTGGGGGATTCAGTTGGAAGTGTCTACTTTCATGTATTTGGTTGAAAGGGAAAGTGTGAAATCATTAACATTTCCTGTGTTTGGATGATGGAAGTGAGAGACCGGAAAATGTGACTACTAGAGTTTTTGGTGTTTGGTAGCACCGAAGTGGAGTTATAGTCACTACTTCAGATGGAGGTGAGATTACTCCACCATTGGATCAATGGTTTAAGTATGCTGTTAAACATGTTAATATTGTTTATTTAACTTATTAATTTCATTATGTTAAAATTAATTTAGTTTTGTTTTTTTTTTAAATAAACATGTTTTTAATGATGTTTGTATGAAAATTTATAATTTAAAATTTATGAAATTAATATTTATTTAAAATTTTATGATGGAATCAAACTATTAACGCAAAATTACATAAATAATTAACTAAATTGCCAAAAAAAACATAATAATAATATAAAAATTTGGTTTTACCATGCTAATAATTTAAGTTGTTGATAACAAAATGACATGTACAAAACAATTAAAGTTAGGTTAAAAGATTGGGTCTCTTCTCTCTTTGTACTCGGATAACGATTACGTTTACATGTTGAGCTAAGGATGCACAAAAATACAACAATATTTTTAACATACCCAAAAAAAAAGGCATCAAAAGTAACAAAGTTCAAAATTTATTTACATTTTCAACCAAATGGTTTACACTGTACTTCATTGTTATAGAAATCGTCACTGTAAACTGCCTAGAACTTCCATTCATTGTTATACGACTCCTCACAGTAAAAAATAATATCACATGACCACAAACTTCAGGGGTTGAAATCATGTACATGTGCTGATGGAAATCCCCATCTGCATCATTCAACAAGTGCAACCTTCAACACAAGCCTGTGAAAACAACATCATAAAGTCAAAAAATAAAAATAAAAATAACGTTATAAAAAACATACACACGAACGAACCATCATTACAATCACATATTATACTGGCCATGAGTAAGTCATAAGATCCTGGAAGATGCAAATGGAAATTAGCTACGATAACCTACAAATTAATGCTCATTAAGGGCCCAACTATCCATCTAAATAATGGTCGAATGGATTAAGACTAAATTAAGCAGGTATGCTAATTGGGTACAATACATACTAACTATATATACCTATTAGGATAATCATGTTATGTAAAGCACCGGCCTATGATTTACTGTCCGAATTAAGAAACGCATCATAAGGAAGCAAACAATGGCATACACGTATGGCACACAACAACTACCTTGAGATTACAAATCAAATCTGATTAAAAAACATTTCAGCAAAAAACATTATACCATTAAAGCACGCTAGACAAGATAAAAAATTAACGTAATAAAAAATGTAAAGAGAGAATATAAAAGTCTACCTCCCAATATCCATCTGTATTACTGAGAGAAGATTTAACAAAGAGCATGGTATGAAAATAATACTGCAATTAATAAAATATAAGACCACAGAGTATATGATTATCTACCACAAGTCAATTCAAAACTAGGTAGTAGTTTACATAAAAGAAAGGTGAGAAAGTATATGCCCTACTATGGTAGACAATACACAGATGCAACAAGTAGATCATGAATGAGACTTCTTAAAAGGGTACACAAGTGACATAAAATAGTGTTGAAGAACTGCTCATGCACTAGTTTAAAAAATGGGTAGCATATGCCCTGGCATGGTAGATAACAAACATTTTCAACCAAATAGATCATGAATGGAACTTCTTAAAAAGGAACACAAGTCACAAAAAATAATGTTGAAGAACTGTTCGTGCACTAGAATAAGTTAGTACAAACTATCATATGAATTTTGATCACATACATAACGAAGAAATTTCAAACTGCCAATGCAGTGACACATTAATAAGAGGAAAAACAGTTAAAAGTCAGGTATGCATAAAGAAGGAAAAAAGAAATTTCAACACAAGCCATGCGTACATTAGTAAGATTGCTAAAAAAATGATTATAATAGAAATTGAAAACACTATATGCACAAGCATTGAAGGCATCTTGATAACAAGTGAGAAAAAACATGATTGTAATAAACTCCAACCGAAAAGATCAAGAACAAAAAAAACAAAGAAAACAAACAACATTGAATTCATCATTAGACAACAAATAAAGAACATAATAGATGATTGTAAGGAAAGCATTTAAAAAACCCATGGGAAAAAGCACATGGAAAACAAACAAAGATGTTTTTTAATATGAAAACAAAACACGCAAAAAAAAAAAGAAAAGCAAAGCACATGGAAAACAAACAAAAACGGGTTAATATGAAAACAAAACACACTAAAAAAAAGCAAAGCACATGGAAAACAAACAAAGATGGGTTAAATAAGAAAACAAAACATATGAAAAAAACCAAAGCGCATGAAAAAAAACAAAGATGGGTTAATATGAAAGCAAAGCATATGGAAAACAAACAAAAATGGGTTAATATGAAAATAAAACACATGCAAAAGACCAAAGAAACAACAACGCTTAGAAATATTGTTCTACAAACAAAATATTTGAAAAACAAACTAAAAAATTAGTAAACAAACCAAAAACCGGGAAAGACACCTAGAAAATCTCTAGACAAACTGAAAATATCTACAATATTAAGAAGAAAACTCACATCGAAGGGTAAAAACTAGTTTGGACGGCGAGCAAAGGGGAAACCGCCAAGACGAAGAATTGCGATAGATCGAGAAGAAAATTGCCGACTTTCATTAGATCTATGTTTGTACCAAAAAGATAGTAGTCAGACTGCAATCTTTGACCCAAAAAAATGAAAAAAAGAATGTACGAAGAGGAAAATGGGGGAAGTGAAGAGCCAAACGTGGTTCTCGATGACAGAGTGGAAACCCTAACGAAGAATGTAGAACATCACGGGATGGCGGCGATGAAAACAAAGGATCACGAAAAAAAGAGAAAGTGAAGAGCCAATCGCGGAAGTAGGGGTAATCATAAGGTTCATCACTTGTTATTACATGCTGGAAGTAGAGACCGAAGTCCCACTTTGGGATTTTTTGGTCTGAAATCAGATGGCAAAATAAATGGGTTCTGGACTTGTCACATCAGAACTTCTGGCCTAAGTTCATCGAACCAAACACACAAAAATGTCATCGAACTCACCACTTCAGGCAGTTCAGCCATGGGTTTAGCAAAATAAACAGGCCATAAATAAATATGAATAAATTTCATATATCTTTAATTTAAAATATATATTTTAATAAATAAATAAATTATTTTTAAAAATAATATTAAAAAAAATATGAAGGAGTTATCAAAAAATAATCTAGTAAAACTCGGTTCCATAATAACTACCACGGAACTTAGATGTGTCTTATTTTTAATCATGAGTTTATAAATTTTATTTTTTACTTATTATATAATATATGGATAAATTGATAATTACTTAGATGATTGTTAGTTTAAAAAATTATTAAATTAAAGTAACCCTTCATAACTACTGCATAACCCGTGTATTGAGCTAGCTTGCTCTTCGATCTAGACCGTTCATCAACATTTCATAGATAGTGATGGACGGTTGTCGTTGAGAACTAGCGAACAAGCACAAGGGCGGGGACTGGGAGCGAGCTGCTCAAAGGCAAACCTCCTCCTTTGTTACATCTCTCATTCGATTTCGATTTCACCGCCATGAGAGGTTTTCCATCTCCCAAACTACGATCATCTTCGTCAACGAAGTTTCCAACCAGGGATTCCATCACAAGCGTCCCTCGATCCGACGTCCGAATCCCAGTCGGTGAGTCTCCCTTGAATCCTCCTAAAAAATCCCTTTTTTTTCGAGGTTCTAAAGCCTCTGATGCAATCCCAGACTCGAAATCCCTCCTTTTCAACAAAAACCACGAAAAATTTCCAAAATTCATTGACCCTGATCGCCTTTGTGTTATTCTCTCCCAAAAAGACTGGTTTTTGATGCTCAACACTGAGTTTAAATCGATTGTGGCACATCTCGGTCCTCAATCTGTAGTTAGTGTCTTGCAAAAGCTGGAAAATCCGTTGTTCTCACTCAAATTCTATATCTGGGCTTCTAATTTAGATGATAAATTCGCCAAAGACCGATTTGTTCGGAAAGTATTGGTCGAGCTTTTATGGAGGAAAGGTCCTGTGGTGCTTTCGGTGGAGCTGGTGAATGAAATCAGAAGTTCTACTTGTGGGATTATTACGGAGGATTTGCTCAGCATTTTGATGTGTAGTTGGGGGAGATTAGGGCTGGGTAGGTATGCCAATGAGGTGTTCGGCCAAATGTCATTTTTGGGTTTGAAGCCAACGACAAAGATTTTCAATGCTGTAATTGACGCTTTGGTGAAATCCAATTCTCTTGACTTGGCTTATTTCAAGTTCCAACAGATGCCTTCGGAAAATTGCTCGCCGGATCGATTCACTTACAATATACTTATTCATGGAGTTTGTAGGTTAGGCATTGTGGGAGAAGCTCTTCGGTTAGTGAAACAGATGGAGCGTCTGGGGCACACCCCTAATGTGTTCACTTACACTATGTTGGTGGATGGTTTCTGCAATGCTAAGAAGGTTGATGAAGCATTTAGAGTGTTGGATATGATGGCTAGAAGGAAAGTTGCTCCTAGTGATGCGACATATCGGTCTTTGATCAATGGTACATTTCGGTGTTTGGAAACCCGGACGGCATATGAGATGCTATGTGGGCTTTTAGAACGGGAGACGGCTCTTCATGAGCATGCATGTGGAACATTGTTGCATTGCCTTTCAATGAATGGAATGGGTGGAGAGGCAATAGATTTCATACGCAGGATGAGCGTGAAGAGTTATTTGCCAGACACAACAGTGTTTGGTGTTGTGATTGCTTGTGCTGTGAAGAATCTGGGATGTGCAGAGGTTTGTGAGTTAATGGATGATTTTGTTGGAAGAGGTGGCAGACCTGGATTCAACACATACCTCACAATTATTACCTACTTGTTACAGGAGCGGAAGCTCACTGAAGCAGATCGGTTTGTCAACAGAATGGTTTTGGATGAACTAGTGTGCAGTGTGGTATCGTATAATATGTTAATTGATTGCTTTGTCAAAGCTGAAATAATGGAAATAGCTATGGGGGTTTTCAAAGAAATGCTCAAGAAGGGATTTCTTCCAAACCTGGTTACCTATAACACACTCATTAGCGGGCATTCTAAGGTAGGGGATGTAAACATGGCAAGGGATGTTTTAAAGATGCTCTTAGAGCATGGATTCAAACCGGATGTCTTTACCTTTAGCTCGATAATAGATGGTCTCTGTCGTGTCTACCAGATTGATGATGCTTTTGACTGCTTCCATGAGATGGCAGAGTGGGGTGTGCCTCCAAATGCAGTCACATATAACATACTGATCCGTTCCCTGTGCATTGTTGGTGATGTACACAAGTCGATGAAGCTATTAAAAATGATGAGAGAGGCAGGGATTGATCCTGATGTTTACTCTTTCAATGCACTCATTTTAAACTTTTGTAAGACGAAGAAAATGGACAAGGCACAGAACTTGTTTGATTCGATGTTGAGACTTGGTGTGGTACCAGACAGATATACCTACAATGCTATCATCGAAGCTTTGTGTGATGCGCATAAAATCGAAGAGGCAAAAGAAACTCTGCTGACAATGGAAGCTAACGATTGTGCTCCTGATTTGCATCCGTATAGCTTGATTATCAATGCACTGTCTTATATGGGACGCTTCCAAGAAGCACAGGAGTTAGTTAGCGAATGTGAAGGGAGGGGAATATCTGTAGACTCTCTTCCTACTATAAAGATTGAACCCAAAATTGAAAAGGTTGTCAACAGTTGACTTTGCTCATTGCATAGGTGAATGGTATTCCAACACACTTAATTCTTGCAGGGTGATTCACCAGAAATTTAATTACCCTATTTGTGGAAGGCCTGAGTATCAAACAAATCTTGAAGGAGGGAAATTTATGTAACACCTATCTGACAGTTGAGCCTGAAATCAATCTATCGTGTTGATGAAGATCATTTCTAGATGGGGTTGTTATTATTGTGTGTGGCATTTGGTTATTTTTTAAAAATAATTATACGATGAACTGAAAGGCAAACTTGACAAGAAAAGAAATTGTTACATAAGGCAATGTGGAGATCTGGATTATGCAATTTTTGGCTTCAGCTTTTTACAGGTAGTTATTTGTATTGACTAAGGTAAAATATATCCATATTTGAATTTCATAGTCATTTTTAGCTGAGAATTTTTTTCAATGGCTCTGTTCTGCAGCATTCTGTACTAAAGAAATGATTTGGCTATGGAATGATAGACTTTTAAGGAGTGTTGCCAATTGTAGAGAAAGCTGTGACTTTGGATTCTTTCCATTCATTATCAAGAAAAACTCATTTTTCTTTTTGGTGAGGTATTATTCATATTATTAAACTCCGCATCTGTTATTGTTTTTCTTTTCCATTAGTGGAATGCTTATTTCTCTTTACTCATCTTGACTTCTTATGTTATGATAGACCATCAAATTTCTCAATAAGAATTTAAATTGACTGTTTTTTTTTTATGTGAAACTGATGGTATTTACTCTATTAAATATATATATTGTTTATGTCATTGCTTCAGCTATTTATTTTTACTGAAACAGATGATATGATGATAAAGGAGCTCAGCTGCGATGCGGGAATGGGGATGTTCAGAGCTTCATTTTGTTTGTTGATTATGAGTGTGTGAATTAATCAAACAACACGGAATATAAAACAAAGCGGGAATTGGATGTTCAAAACTTAATTTTGTTTGTGGATTATGAGAGTGTGAATGAATCAAACAACATGTCAATGTTCAACCAATGCAGCCTTGATGGACTGATGATGGAAATTGAACTACATTGTTAGAAATGTCTCTGTAGATGGTCAATCTAAAGGATAGAAAAAAGAGATCATCAAATCAACATCACTGGCCAATGTGTTGCCTCCCAAACTCTACTTGTTCAAATATTGACGTTTCACTCACCCTTGCAGGTGAGCAGACAGGTCTCCAATTTTCAGCCATACAACAAAGGAAGCATTTCTATGTTTTTCCTGGAATTTTTTTCCCTTACAATTGAATTGGCACTTAAAACACGCAACAAGGAATTTCCCATGTTTGAAAATAAAGCAAAGAATATGACAAAGATAAAGACAAGAGACATTAAAAGATCTTTCAGGCAGGCTCTTGTTTACTTTGCTAAAACTAAATTCAATAATTCCATAAAGGCTTCTGGAACATTGCACAATGAAATCCACAATAGTAATTAAAATTTGTGATACTGTGCCTGTTTACATGTTCTATCCTCCTCGTTTTTGCACAGGAGAAAAGAAGAAAAAAATTGCACCTATAATGGTAAACCAATGAAAAATTTTCAATTATCAACAATGAGATCAAACCAAAATGGCAACCACTAATGCCCCAGAAAATAATAATCCTATAGGTACTAAAAAAATAACTAATATCTGCATGCTCTGAGATGTAATCAGCTTGCTTAATCTTTTCAATGTCTCCTTTCCTCCATGAAAGATGGCATTGTAAATTCCGAAACTTTTAGAGCTCAACCCAGTACGAAGACCCTGTTTCCGGTTTGTTGTTCTGATGAACCTAAGCTCCTGATGGATCACACCTTGCAAAGATTTCAAATAGCCATGCACATCATGGTCTCTGATCACACTCCCTCTAGAACCATATGCATTTCGGTCAATAAGGATCTCGAGAGGGTGCGGTGTGTTCAGGAATGCAAACCAAGCAGACTGCAACAACGGCAATGCATCAGCACAATCTGCTGATGAATTGCTATCAAGAAGGAACAGGCCACTACCAGCAGGGAGAAGGTGGTGCTGTGGTGAGAACTTGTCTTCTGGTTGCAGGATCCATAGTTTTCCCATTGGAGCATACAGCAGTTTCTGTTCATTGAAATGCAGAGAAGTTCAAAAACTCATCTTTCATTCAACAATCATGAATTTGACTTAGATGATTATTACCTTCTTGTTGAGACATGGATGATGGCGGAAATTTCCATTGATCGCCTTGAGAATATCGACAACGTGGTCTGGATAGATGCAAGAGAAGGCTCGAGGAACTATGTCTCGATGTAGCATTACAGATTGGACATGAGTTTGAGGTAGGCCTAACTTGCGGAGAAGGTAGTCACCGCCACACATGATGGATGGCGCGCCGAAGGTTACAGCAGGCAGTAAGGATGAAACTGGTACTTCACCTCTAATCAGTAACATGAGATTAATAAGCATAGAGAGACTACCACCAAGAGAATGCCCGGTGAATCGAAAGGTAGCAGAGTCACCATGTGATTCTAAATGCTGTCGAACTTCTGGTAATATTTGCGAGTAGATTCCTTTGGCAGCCTCATAGATTCCTCTATGCACAAGAACATCCATTCCCTAGAACACAAAGAACAACATTGTAAATGACAATGAAGATGAGACAGATCTTTCAATCAAGAATACTAGTACCTCGAATTCAATAGGCTCAAACAGAAGGTTTGCTTGCCAAGAGCCTAGTGTTTCAGAACCCTGCAAATGGAAAGGTATGAAACTCATCTTTGTACAAACAATGATCAATAGTTGCGAAGATGTAAAAGCACAAATTGGCATGTAACTTCACATTCCTGAATAACAAAATATCTAGTGCCGCTATGATCATCGTCGCAGATATACCATTCACAAGGCGATGAATTTGATGAACTTAAATCATTGGCCAACGCTTGTTTCATCTCCTCCTTCCCAGCGACCATTGCTGTAACTGAATCCTTGGTGGCAATGAAAGACGCCATCTTAGCAGTCATATTCTCCTCATCTTTACCTTCATTATTGATGCCGAGTTCAGGTGAATCCTTGCCTACATTAACATTGGGAGATCTCAAATGAAGAAAGCCCCTTGTTTGAGATTGCAGGTAAGCAGCAGCTGAAGCTGCAATGTGATAGGCTGCAGGGGCGCTAATTTCACGATCTTTTCTATGTTCATGCACACATTCCTTGGTTGCAGTTGCAGTTGCAGGAGTCTTTTCCTTTGGCTGTGAATCTTGAATTAGTGTCCCTTCCTTCTCAGCGGCTAAAGATTTGGCTTCCTTCTTGTCAAATGATGAGGTGACGAAGCGCAATCCATGGCGTCTGAGCCGGTGTTCTGACTGATTTTTAACAAAAAAACAATTCAAAACCACAAAGAAAGATGACTTCCATTGAAAAACAAAATAACATAAAAATCCAAATCCCTAATTTTCTAATGTGAAGACGTTAACAAATCACAAATTTTAATTTGCTGAGGATCAACAGGAATGTGAAGAGATTAACAAATCACAAATTTTAACTTGCTGAGGATCAACAGGAATGAAGAAGAAGAAGAAGAAGAAGAAGAAGAGCACCTTGATCCGTGGAATACAGTAGGCAAGGCTGCCCAAATACGACATCTTGGCATAGAGTCTGGTTTCCATAAGAGACGCTCTTCGGAGCAACCTCGAGAAAGACTCCCTATCAAACTCCGCAGTCGTCTCTTCATCTCCACAAGCACACCCACAATCAACACACCGATCATCACCATTCACGTCCATCTCCATCTCATCACCCTCCAAAGCGCCATCAATGGCTTCCCTCTTCTTCTGCTCACCTTCGGCGAAGAGTGATCCCACTCGCAATATCTTGAGAACCCATCCACCCTTGAGAGCTCCGTCTGGCGGCAGCGCTGATTTCTTCGCGGCAGCGGCAGAGGCAACAGGTAGGTGAGAGCGGGGCCGGGAGAGGCTCAAGGGACGAGAAGGAAACCATTGAAGAAGGTGGAGCACATCCATGCCGGTGATTGCGGAGCTCGTTGGAAGGCATGACCAACAACGAAGAGCTTCTTCAAAGAATTAAAAAAACAACGAAAGAAGCCGCTCGATACTCACTGTTGGGAGACGTGCAAGCAACGAGTTCTTTACTAACGAAGCAGATCACTGCCTCGAGATTAGCATTTCCCCCCTTGACCTTGAATTTTTTTTTCTCACACCGATTTTTAATTATTTTATTATCAATTTAAATGTGTTTGATTGTGTTTGGTAATCTATTTGTTTATTTCAAGTTAAAATTTTGGTTGATTCAAAATAAGAAACGGGGATGTAGCTCAGATGGTAGAGCGCTCGCTTAGCATGCGAGAGGTACGGGAATCGATACCCCGCATCTCCACAAGCCATCTTTTGGTTAAATTATTTGTTTTTGAGTTCTTTGTAAAATCCTATATTGTGCGCCTTCTCTTTACAAATCCGGGAGAACGAAATCAGGGAAGGTGCACAGTTAATGAGTACAACAACCATTTACATCTTTAATATATATATAATTGGGTTTTAGCGTGAAACTTAAACAGCTGATCTTGTAAATTATAAATGGAGGGAAAGGTTGAATCTTCAAGAAAGAACTGTGTTGAGCTTGGTCTTCTGATCTCCAGTCAGCGACTTGGGGAACAAAACTTCGTACGTGACATAGACATCTCCTTTCTTGTTACTCAAATGCAGTGGCATCCCTTCACCTCTGAACTTCCTCACTTCTTTGGGTTTAGTTATTCCCTGATGATACATTGGAATGGCAGAGTTCAATGTAAGAGCCATTTTCAGATGCTTGTTATACTCCTACTACTACTAACCTTACTGCCAATTTCAACCACATGTTCATCAAGGTGCTGGATGGTTTTCTCAAAACCAACCAGAGCTTGGATCTGGCAAAAGAGCAAGAGTAAGACAAAAACAGATAACGCCATAAAGACACCATTTAAGATTTTTATTTTTATTTTTTTTTACTCAATCATGATGCCACTTCATCTAAAGAATGAAGAAAAATGAAATTAAAGCATATGAGAAACACCAGGTTGGAAAAAAAAATGTAAGAGAAAAATTTATCATACTAGGGAAAAAGGGACCATCATAAGATGAACTATTGTTCCTACGTGGGTAACGAATGCAATACTTTCATGTGTGGTGGGTGTCATATGGCTCATGATGCTACCAACACAGTAATTTCAGGTGACGTACTGCCAATGCCATATTTTGTTCATGGTGGGTGGGTGGGTGGGTGGTTATGCAGGCCGGTTCAACCACCAATGGACCACTTTCAGGTGGCGTACTAGAAGTTCCATAGTTCACTATGCCATCCACCACCAACAGACTACTGTGATGTGTCACTCCAGTAAATGACACAACTCACATCTGACATCTCCGGAGCTGCTCAACTAAATTGTTTGCTGTATTAAAACAACTTGATTATAGTCACATGGTATGCGCTGACCCTTCAAATAATGTAGAAACTGATGTCATTTTTGGATTGTAAATGTGTTCAAGGATGGCCTACTGTAGGAAAACTTAAGGCAATTGCTGTTCTAGCTCTTATAACTTTATTTGACGTTTAAGGACATCAGACAAAATCTCAATACAGGTTCCCAATTTCAAGGAGGAATAAAAACTGACTAGGTGTAGCATAAAGATTTCTTCAAAGAAAGCTAAGCTGGAAATTTACCAGTGAAATTGTAACTGTTGTATGTAAGTCATTGCCTTCTCTTCTGAAGCGGTCATGAGGTGCAGTTTGGATCCTGAACTGTTCAGATATAGTAGCTGATTTCAGAAGTTAAAATGAGAGATAACAGGCTAACAACAAAAGAATCTTGCACAAGAATCCTTCTACTCTATGAAGGGGTAACCTTCAAATCTCCAGCTTCTCCATCAATAATAGGTTCACCATCCTCGTAAAATACCACCTCCTATGAAAGGCCAAGGTGATGTTAGTATAGAATCAGAACCCAAATAAAGAAGATTGAGATGAGCAAAGCAAATGAGTGAATATGTGCAATCATTTTGTACCCCCTCACTTCTGGTGAGAGGATCTCCCACTTTGTACTGTCGTCTTTCTTTTCAATAAATCAGTGGTTTATCCACCTTTTTTTTTAAATATATATATATATATATATATGTGCAATCATTGCTTGAAAAATAAAAGTTGAAATATTCCGAAAAAACATCGCTTAGCATGAAATCAGTGCATTAACACTTTATTTGCTTTACATAATTAGGAGCATAGCCATGAGGACCAAAATGGAGAACAAAGGTAATCTCTACCTGTCCATCTAGCATTCCTTTCTCGATATCAACAGTGATGAAATACCCTTCTCTTTCATACTTGACATTTTGGCATTGATCACATACCTGAAATAATGAGTGATCAATCATCATGAACTTAAAATTTCATTTAGACACACCTTGCTTTCATTCTTCCTTTCTTGTTTATCCTTTTTTGACTTTGTCAATATACAGAAACTACAAAAAAGCTGAGAGTACCTGTTCAGTCATTTGCTGAAACATTCCTGGTGCGACTTGTCTATGGTAGACTTCATTTCTACAGTTACACCGCCTCTTGCCAGGAGCTGGTTTTATGACATTCTTTTCCCTCCATACCTAGAAGACAAATTATAATATCAAGATGCACAATTAGTGGATGCATATGGCACATAAATAAGTTCACTGTCAATTTGTAGGTACCCAAGTTTAGTTTTCTTTTTAGGTTATAATCAAAGAACATTTTTCAATATATTTAACAAATAAATGATTAAAGTTAAGACAGGACAACCTAATTCTGAAGCAGCAGAAGAATGCTTAAAAATGTAATGAGAGAAAAATCTAAAATTCGGCAGGTATTTGCAACAAGAGAAAAACAAAACACTATACCTTCAATGAACCACCCATGTAAAGATCTTCTAATGAAGCATGCAACTCAACAATTAAATCATCACCTTGTGGAATTTTGTCTTCTTCCTCCTCTGCTCTACCACCGCCACCAAAGAAACTAGGAATAAAAAGCCACTGTCTTTTAATAACAAACAAAAACTATCAAGCCACTATCCATTCAAGAAAATACCAATTTTAGACAAGCTGACTTTCCAAAAACAAATCGAAGTACAGCACTGGTCATTTGATAATAAGGAAACATATTTGTTCCTTCATTACTTTAGTAAAAGGCTCACACTCAAATCTTCCTAGAACTCTCTCAGATGAAACTATTCACTCTTTATGAGATTTTAGAGTTCTAAATCATGAGACAGTAAGAAGTTAAAAGCCCTCCCTATAACCAGAATTATTCAAACAAACACAAATGTTCACTGATCCATCATCCATCTATCAAACACAAACATCAGCATTTATGGAAAAATAATCAACATTAGCAATGGCAACAAACAATCATTTAATCAATCTCAGATGGTTTCTTCATTGCTTAATTCAACTACAGAGCATTTCTTAAGAATACCATCTCTAAGCCATAAATACATTATTAAAAAGGTAATAATTAATAATTAATACTCTTACTTGTTGAAGATGTCCTGAATATTCATCCCTCCAGCCCTTCCCCCTCCACCAGCCGCATGCTGCTTCAATCCTTCCTCTCCAGACCTATCATAGATGCTCCTCTTCTCTTTATCCGTCAACACCTCGTAAGCTAAACCCACAAATTCAATCCACTCAGCAAGAATAAAATCAAGAAAAAAAACACCAAAAATCGATAGAAAAATACCATTGTTGATCTCCGCGAACTTCCTATTCGCCTCATCGTTCCCAGGGTTCTTATCCGGATGATACTTCAGAGCGAGCTTCCTGTACGACCTCTTGATTTGATCCTCCGACGCGCCCTTCGGCACTTGCAACACATCGTAGTAGCTCTTCCTGGAATCCCAAGAAAAACCCAAAAATCAAGAAAAAAAAAATCGAAAAAAAAGGAAAGATTCAACTGGACATACGAGCCGAGGGAGTAGACTGAGAGGGAAAAGAGAAAGATGAGGAAAAGAAGCAGCAGCGTCGTCCTCCGGCGCTCCATGGGAGATAGCGCTCGGGACCTGGAGAACTAGGGTTAGGGTTTCGAAGAAGTTCTTGATCGATGGGATTTCCTGGACCTTCGCGCGCTGGCGGGAGAATGGGAATGGCCGGGAAACGCGTTTTATGAGTCGTGGTCAACGATACGAGTCAACGATGAGTCGAATCGGACCAATATGAGGAGAGAATCATGTGTTTAAGCCAATGAAATTCGGACACGTGTTTATAAGTCCATCCCGCGCTTTTTTACAAATGTGTTTGGACTTTGAAAGAAGATGTACTCATCGGCACGCTGAAAATGTACCCTAAAATGTGACTACCGATATGGAGTGGGGCGTGTGGAATAGCATAAAAATCAAGAAAATGTACCCTAAAAATGTACTCATCAACCTTTTTACATGGAATAGCATTAATTTTTTTTTGTTTTTACAAATATGCAACAAGTGATTTTCATTTAAAGACTTATAAAAGGATAGTCAAGGACCCAAGTGCACTATATAATTTATGAACCACCATTTTTTTTTATAAGAGATCCACTCGAACTCGTGAATAATATTAATAAACAATATTAAATTCAAATGTACATCATATAAATAATATAAAAATAATACTGTTATGGAATGATTTAAACTATTAGTTTTCATCTTAATACTTTTGTGTCATAACATTAGACCAATAACAAAAAATAATAATAATAATAATAATAACCAATTAAAATTTTTTAGCAAAGCAAAAAATTTATAATTTATTTCATCAAATCAATTCATTTTTCACATGATTTTTTTTTATCTTAATGTAATAAAAAATTGGACCAATCTTTGCTTAATCTGTACGAGAAAACAACTTTTGTGAACGTTAATATTGTTTTCCATAATAAATATCATCAAATTTCAAAATTGATCATTTCATTCTTTAATATTTAATGTGATTTACTAATTACAAATATCTTTTTCCTCACAATAGTTTTTTTATTTATGGCATAAATGTACATAATAACTTAAAAAAGAAAATCTTCTAAGATAAATAATTAAGTGTTAATTGAAGAAAACCTTATAAAATAAATAATAAAGTGATGCTTGAGTTGGAGGACTGCAGCATCGCTATTAAACATAGTGTTGACATTTTGAATACGTCCACAAAGCTCAAAGAGACAATGTACAACTTCAAACCCAACTACAGAGTTAAATTGCACAAAAAGATTTGCTCCATAATGATTAATTGTTTCCTAGTGCCATACTTAATCTTTATCGAGTGATGATTTTATCTCTATTTCGGCCTTATCTTCATTTACTGTGGATTATGTGGCCTCATTTCTTACTAGGCCTTATATATTTTGGTTTTCGTTTTTTCTTATTTTTTATTGCCTATCTATTTCCTCTTTTCCCTTATTATCATATGTAACTATTTTTTACTTTTTAATAAACTGTAATTAATCTATTTTTATATTTAAAAAAAAAATCAATCAACTACTCTGTAATTCTTGAACGATGAAATCAATATTTCTTTTACAACCCCACACTTAAGCCTGTGAATAGTATTAAATCTTCAAAGTGTACGATGCATGTACAGTATAGAACAATATTACCTAAAGAAGTATTCGAATCTTTGCTCTCTCATTTACACTATTGTGTCATACAATTAGATTATCCAATGGTTAACAAATTTCATTTGACTTGCTAAAGCCAAAGGCCACACATACAGCCAGGCATTTCATCAAACAGATGCAAATGCATGTTTCCAGTTCACTTTTTACCTTATTTTCTGCATTCAAACTGGAAAGTATAGGGATGGAAAAGGGATTTTTGATCCACCTTTGCTGAACTACTACATATTCTAAATCAAAGGCAGCAAAGAAGGATTGGAACAACTTCAATGGTAAATTTTACACTCTTTTTTTTTTTTTACCACAAATGGTTGTTATTGAGCAACTTATGTTTTGCAATGAATGTGGATTTCTAATTTAAATTAAAAATGATTTTGCTTTTGAGGACATTGCTTTACATGAATTCTGTGGCATCATCTGCAGACAAGCCTTGTTCTTTGTAGATTTGGAGCAAGATGGGACCAATGGAACAGCATATACTTTATTCAACAGTATCCAATCACTGTCTTTCTAGGTGCACACTTATTGCTACTTTTCTATATTGTCTTAATCTGGAATATTTTAAAAATTAAATTAAAATTTTTTTGTCCAATTTCTCTTCTTTATCATTTGACAGACTCAATTCAATGCTCATGAGATGTTTAGATTCATTAATTATTCACATTCGTTGCACAGACATTGTAATTTAGAACAATTATTAGCCACCTAACTGATTTATTATGGTTGGGTTGATATTCTGAATGTAAATTGTTCTATTTTAGTTAAAAGAGTTAGTATTTTATTTTCTCTCAAATAAAAAGTCAAGGATTTGAATCTTTCCCAAAAACTGGGAGTTTGTAACTTGCTCACATTTATATACAAAAACAGAAAGTTTAGACTTACCATAAAAAATAAATTAAAAACCAGCCACATGTCACAGAGATTCAAAAACATGCATTTATATATTCTTCGATAGTGATTCATTATCTGACATTAAGGAATTCTTTTCCTCTAATTTACAGCTTTTCTTTATCTTTTTACTGTTGCACAACCGCATGTGGCTGCATGATGCCATCTTTGTTTTTTTTATAAACAACTGCATCATTGGCTGGGTTCTGCATTCAATAATGAAAAGTTAATTGTCATCCATCACTCTTATGAAGAAACACATGAAAACTGTGGCAAAAGGTTGCCTGAATTGTTTATTTCCAAATAATATTCCTTTGTCTTCTTCAATTTATGATTTTTTTTTTTAATTACTTCTGTAGTTGGTCTTTGTTAAAGACTTAATTGCTTGCACTCATAGACTACTCCACTTAGTTGTATGACTAAAACAATTGGAGCAGCCGAGCGTAAACTGATAATCATCATGTATCACTCATACAAGATGAAACACATGCAAATTATTGGGTTGAATTTGCCGTTCTTACATGTTTTTCAAAAGTGTCAATAATGGAAGCCATTGAAGAAGAAACTAATTTGGGAACATGGATGTGTAGGTAATATGTATAGCTTTGTGACTTGTGAACTAGTAGGTGTCCATATAAGGAAATTTTTTAAGATATAATGTGAGTGCCCTGGAGAATATCAAGAAAGTTGGTTTTATAACTTGGTAGCATTGTTGTGAA
Organism: Dioscorea cayenensis subsp. rotundata; assembly: GCF_009730915.1. Taxonomy (NCBI): domain Eukaryota; kingdom Viridiplantae; phylum Streptophyta; class Magnoliopsida; order Dioscoreales; family Dioscoreaceae; genus Dioscorea; species Dioscorea cayenensis. The sequence continues at coordinate 30,731,103 of NC_052489.1, read as the reverse complement.
TGCATGCAATGTGAAAAGCTGAAGATTATTGTACCTTCATCAGAAACAGGCATTATAGGACTGAAATTCTGTCTGCCAAGTGCTAAGAATTTTAGGTGTTAATCATAGTGGAAAAATCTTGAAATTTTCACTATAAAATAATTAGGAAGCTCTTTAGAATGTGACTCTCATGTTTTTTTTTTTTATAGACATTGCATTATCTTCTTTGAATCAGTCTTAAAGATGATGAACTGGCTCAACAAGATTCATGTCCTGAGGAAGAGGGCGTTATTACATTTAGATTTTGTTCACAATTCAGTAGATGAATAGAGAGAGTTCTGGAATGAGATTAGGTTGCTCATTCAATGCTTTGCATTGATTACATTGATTTCAAAATATAGTCCTGAAAACTATTGTTTCTCTTGCATTTTGGTTCACGTTTTGCCAAGTGGACAACACCTGCTCCAAATGAAAAAAACAAAAAGAAACAAATAAAAAAAAAAATTACTCCACTTGTCTACTTATTTTTAAATTCCTTGAACCATCAACCATCCATTGGTCCCTTTAGGAAGGGGACCAGGTCCTCAGAATGTTAAATATTATGTACATTGAGTGGAATTGAAAGTCGTGTGTATTATAGAGAGCAGGGGTCAGAGGTTTGAGTATACCTTGTCCTACAACTCTCAAAATAATGAAAGCAATGCAATAAACCCATTTTCTGAATATATATAATTTGCAAATACTGAAACAATTGTCTGGAAGAAGTAAGCAAGTATTTCAACTGGAGTCTTTTTTCTGTCTTAATTACTGATGTAGACAATGAGATAAATATATAAAAATAAATATGTTTACTTGACTTGGAAGTAGCAAAAAAAGAATAGTAGGTATGATGTCAACTTCATTATAATTGCAGTGATTAAAACGTTGATTTTATTTATATGCTATAAGACAAAAGAGAACTGATCTATTTATTTTTAATGAATGTAGTTTATCCACCTTTTTTTTTTCTGAAAACAAAAAAAAAAACTAGTTGATATGCATGATCAATCTTTGTTGGTCTTGAATTAAATTTCCCCAAACGATTGAGAACAACATTTGATGATCCTGTCTAGTGTCACTGTAGCTCATGAAAGGGAGTGTTTTTGCTAGTGACCTTGCACTGATGGAAAGGGTGTCCTGAAAATTCAGGTCCTTCATGGACAGAAAAATGCCTCATGGAGAGACACTCCAGTCTCCAGGGTGTGCATTAGATCTTTATGTTCTTAAACATATTGCTAGAACTAAAAATTGTGAAGACTTTGCTTTAATGTATAGCTTGCAATGCTTTTTTTTTCTTTTTTTTTTTAAATACAGTGTCTCTCTCTTTCACAATTACACAGTTTTGGAAATATTGATGATGAGTGAATTGAAATGTGAGGTATTAGTACACCACGTTGTTGATCATTAGACCATGAAAGCTTGACAAGAACCTGTGAACTAACTGTAATGATTCACAACTTGCAGTTGATGTATGTATTTGTACATTTGAGCGTGTTAGAGCTTCAGCCATGGAAGAACACATTGATGAAAACTCACATTTGTATTTATTGTTTTTATAAACTCAGATTTCCTAATCTTTGTCCTTTTTTTTTAAGAGTTTCGTTTTTAATTATTTCCTGGAAGAAAATAGCTGCTTCTCTTAACTATTTGGACAACACTAGCTTATCTCTCAAAGACTCAAACCAAACATACAAAAACTATTCAGCTAAATTGACGTTTAAGTATAAATGTTTACAATTTATGTGGATATATATTTTTAAATTGACCATGCACCAGAATATATGTCTTTATGTGTGTTTGTATATGCAAAGATGGATGAGAAGAAAAAAATAGAAATAGCTATATGTTCATATATGACAAGGCAAGTGTTCTATATCAATGTACCGGTTTTTTTTTTTTATATATATTTTATTTTGTTCTTTTATTTCATTTTCATTGCTTAAAATCATCAATCTCTTCAGAAACAGACACTCTAAAATTGATTCTATGTTCTCTACACAAAGCTTTTTTGCAGCTTATTTTGAGGATACAGAATGATTTTGACATTTTCAACTTGTGGATCATGACAAGCCATGGGCTGGCCAGCTGATTGCAAGTACAATAATGTTGCAAAAGCAACTTTCAAACAGAGCCTTGTGTTTTGTCTCTCAATTGATGTGCAGTAGTAGGAGGATGGTGTCAAATGTGAACAATGAAATGAAGAGCATTAACTAATGATTAAGTGGTCCGGTGATAGTCGGATTTTCATTAGAACTTTTGACAAGTGATGAGAGTTTGAATTACAGATGATGGTATATTTCTAAAAGTATAAATGGTGGTTATGTACAAATTGTTTCAGTATCAGCATGTATATGAACATGCTTATATTTACTTCGCTAAGATTACATATGTTCATGTCTATTTTAGCGGTCTAATCGTTCATCTCAGATAAAGCAAATAAAATAAAAAAATTACTATTATGAAGTGCATGGATGGCAAAGGTTGGGTCCCAGAGTCTCGGCCGCCAGGGCCTGTGTGGCATTTGAATCGTGGACAAATTTGGCACCGTAAAAACCCACAAGTTTATTTCCTCTTAAACTGTTGTCCTTTTAAAGGCCAAGTCACACATGCTTGGTTGCAACTTGATTATATTTAGTAGCATTCCTCTCTTTCTCTGTCTCTGTCTCCATCTCCATCTCCATCTCCATCTCCATCTTTCTGAACCTCTTTATCATCTTTTGTATCAAAAGCTTGTAACAGAGAAAGAGCAGGGGAGAAGAAGATGGGAAGAGCACCATGCTGTGAGAAAGTTGGGTTGAAGAGAGGGAGGTGGACAACAGAGGAAGATGAGAAGCTTGTGAAGTACATTGCAGAGCATGGTGAAGGATCATGGAGGTCACTGCCTAAGAATGCTGGTACCTTTCTTCTTCTTCTTCTTCTTATTTTTACTGTTGTTAAAGGGTGATTTATGATATATTTACAGTGTCATTGATCTTTTATGTTTGTGTGAAACTTTTACTAGGATTGCTGAGATGTGGCAAGAGTTGTAGACTGAGGTGGATTAACTACTTGAGAGCTGATTTGAAAAGAGGAAACATCTCTAGAGAAGAAGAAGAAGCCATTGTTAAACTCCATACTACTCTTGGAAACAGGTATGCAATCTTATTTCTTGTTAGAGCATTCTTGTTTTAGAAATTAAAAAAGAGTAAATTTAGAAAGAAAAAAAATAATTAAAAAAAAAAAAGTAGAGAAGAAATTATTAATTATGTATGTATAGTGTCAGACATTGAATGGTGGGTCTGTAAGCTTATGATGAAACACTAGACGACAAATTAATCCAGTGAGATGGGCCTTGGTTTTTTCCACACGTGTTAATCCGTACTAATAGCCACGTGAGTACTTGGGACTGGTGTCCACCGTTGATGAGATCCCTGTGAACCCTCTCTCTCTCTCTCTCTGTTTACTGTGTATCTCCCAGCCATCGTCAAATCCATGCAGGAATATCTGGGCCCCACGTTAGGACAAATCTTGTGCTGACGTGTAACCTTTTTATTGGATAATAGTGAAATAAAAATATATTATATTTTACTGTGGTATTCCAATTAGCCAACTTGCATGATTGAACTTGTTCTCGCTTTTCACGCCAAGTACACATGTGATGTTATTATTAAACATTATGTTATAATTATAATTATTATTATTATTAGCATTTGAATTAATCTTGGTCTAATGCATATGTGTAGGTGGTCATTGATAGCAAGTCATCTTCCAGGAAGAACAGACAATGAAATCAAGAACTATTGGAACTCTCATCTGAGTAGGAAGTTACAGAGGTTCAATGACTCTGATCTAATTCTGATCTCAGACAATGAAAAACTTAAGAAAAAGAGCAAATCATCAAATGTTAAGAAGATTAAGAGAAAGGACAACAAAAAGCCTGAATCATTACCATCATCATCAACAACAACAACAACAACAACATCATCATCATCATCTTCTTCTTCTCTAGTCCAAAGTGAGAGCAATATTAATGTATTGGATCAAAGCACTGAAAGAAGTACTGGTCATGAAGTGGTGGTGCCACAAGAGGATCAAAATGGAAAGATGAACAACAACTCAAGTGAGGAGAGGGAGTGTGGATCACTTGTGACAAGTGAAGAGAGTGATAATGGTGTGAAAGAATGGGGAGTGGGAAAATGGTTGGGGATTAATGAAGATGAAGTTAAGTCCATGAATATAGACCAGTTGGTTGATTGTTGGGGAATGGAGTTTTGGGATGAACCATGGATGTGGGATTGTGGAAGTGATGAGTTATTGTTGCAAGAACAGTCTGTCACTAATTGGCTTATCTGAGAGTGTTTAATTTAATGATGTGAGTTTATTGAAGATAATTTGTTATGTAGAGGCAGGACTACCCTTTTGTATTATTGTAAGTTGCAGTGTTGCCATTGTAGGAATAATCATGCATGTTTTTCTGCTGTTGATCAGCAAAGGAGACTTTGGTCTTTGTGAATTGTTTGTGGATAGTTTGCAATGCCTATTTGAGTTCATGGATGAGATCAGGAAGAGCTTCTCTAGCTAGCTTATTATTATTATTATTATTATTATTATTATTATTATTATTTATTAATTATTGGCCATATGCATCAATAATATTTCATAAAAAGATTATTTGGAATGATATAATACAGAAAGAGTCAGGCAAAAATCAGTACACTGATATGTTTAACTATTAATCACTTGTCCACCTTGTAAATAAATAAATTAATAAATTAATTAAAAAAACATAGTTTTATTTAAAGGGGTTTAACAAGGTTTTTTAAAAAAAATGATAAATCATATTTATTAAAAGAGAAAAAAGATTACAACGAGGAAAAATAGAGAAATCCACAAACGTGGGAAAAAAAGAAACAAAAACAAAGAAAAAACAGACAGGAATAAAAGAAAAACAATCTATTTTTTTTCAATATTTCTATATTAGTTGTATTGGGTGTTATTTTAGTCAATCTCACGATCTCTATTATTGAAGTTTGGTCATCTTAAAAGTCCCATCTTAATTATTGAGGTTTGGTCATCGTGAAAGTCTCATCTTAATCTTAAGAATAAGAATATTTGGAACCTTTTTATTTAAACAATAATTTAGAACATATGATAAGAAATAAATGATTGTAAAAAATATCATTGTCTATTAGGTATAAGAGAAAATCATTATATATTTATTATTTTTTTAAATATAAAATTAGTGTTATTATTTCCTCTTACTCCTCAATGTTAGGATTTTTTTTTAAATTATTATTAATTATAAAAATATTTTGATAGATAATTTTAAATCCCGGAAAAGTCTTTCATTTTTTTTTAATTTTAAATATTTAAAATATAATTTCTGATTTTTAAAAAATATAAAATAATAGAGCACATTTTCATTGTTTCCCTCGCTCATCACTGGCTCAAGCGTGCTTTCAGCTTGAAACCCGAGAGGAACGGAGTGATCTCAGATTAGAATGGAACCCTAACCCTAGCCCTTGCTCTCATTGTTGTGCTAGCGCTGGTGGACGATGACGTCGTTGTCCTCTTGTCAATTTCTACGGCGCCCCGGTAATTAGCTATCATTCAGCTCGTTTGTTTCATCTACATTCCCCTTTTACTGAAGTTTCAATCCGATTTCCTGCAGTTTATACGAGATTTGTGATGCTTAGGGTTGAATCCCATAGGCTTATTTCATAGATTTTACTTTCAATTTGATCTCATGTAAATTTCTCTAAAATTTAGGGGAAACTGATTCTTTTCCTGTATGTGTTTATTTGAATGATGTTCTTCTCTGTGTTTTGATGAAAGATGCTGTTTTTATTTGAAATCATGCTCCTTTTGTATTTCCATCAGTATTTACTTAGCACAAGCATAAAAATTCTTTTTTTTTTTGGGTCGGTGGGGGTTTTACTGACAGGGATGTTGTTTTACTTGTGTATTTCTATCAGTATGGTGAGAAGCTTGATATTGAACATGAGTAAAATCCATTTTGACCGGGAAGGTAAACTCTTTTTTCACTCTTAAATATAATACATCATGTGTACTGTGGGCATTGATTTACCGGATTGGCCAACGAGCGCTGGGTTTATTGGTTTCGGGTTCGTTGTATAGAGTGTTTGCGTTATTGCTGTAGAGTTAAGTTTGAATTTTAGTTCATGTACAGTGAGGACACGGGTGCATTGAGACATAAACTTTACGCATGTGCATTGATGTAACTCGTCCGTGTTTAATTATTTCAGCCATGAGTTTTTCATGATGAAGAGCAATGTTCATCATGTGTTCTTCTCTGTCATTTATTTCTTTTTCCTTTGAGGTGGACTATGTTGAGTACGAGAGTCTACGCAGCAAGTATCATGGCATGTGAGTGCCAACAATTGCGTGGTTCCCAAAAGTCCTTGCAACCGAACTAGTGATTGCGATATATTGCCATTCTCTACGCTTTTTATGTATTATGATTTCTGCATGGATCATTATGTTCATAAAAGATATTACAGCCATGGTACCGTTAAGGGACTTGCTGAGTTTGTAAATAATGAAGGAGGTACTGTCCTGGAATGTTCTTAATTGTTTTGCTTATTTTAACTAATCCACTGATTATGATTCTGTTTCCAATATCAAATTACCATTTACCATTTACCATTTATATCAGTCTTGTAGAAGGTTGACCCTGTTTAACATAGCACTGGGTTCTTTTATACTGGAACAAATGAGGAAGTGGCTCTGATTCCTTCCAGTGTAGTTGTATTGACTGACTGAGTGCTTCTATATGCCATGGTGAGTTAATTTGTCTTCTTTAGGTTCATCTGTATAGTTTAAATATCTCATTGTGTGTAGCTTTCTTGCTGTATTATCATTGCTGTGAATTTTTAACTATTCCATGTTTTTTTGTTTCTTTACACTGCAAGAGCCTTGCTCCTGTGAGTAGCTTGATATATATATTTTTTCTGATATTTGAGCATGAGCTTGATGCTTTTATAGCTCAAATAATATTTTCTTCTGTTCTTCACAGATATATGAAAACCTCACTACAGCATACAAACCAGATCAAGATGTTATAATTGCAAATCTTGATGTGGATAAATACATGGATTCAGCTGAAAATGGGTTATATAATCATGTTGCTATTGTTTGATTTTCTTTTTAACTTTTAACCTGTTAGACAATGTACTCTTATGTTTGTCTTTTCAATCTGTTGTGCTCTGAACAGTATGCTCAGGTTTGTTCATTGATTCATTGACTATCCTACACTCAAGTTTTACGCAGAGAACAACAGTGAATCAGATGACTTTGTCAAATTCATTAATGAGAAGTGTGGAACCAGCTGGGGTGGGGAAGGTGATCTCATTTCCGAAGTAAGTGGAGATTCATCCACATCTACATTAAGTTATTTTTTCTGCTAATCAATCATCTGCTAATCATCAATGGGATGTGTGGAACTAGATCTCATATTATTCCTTATATCATAAGGAAGTCTTATCTTGGTAAGAAAGAGAATAGAGTGAGAATTATGTTTACTTCGTTTAGACAACCTCTTTAATTTCCTGAAGAAAACAGCATTTTTATGAATAAGGAAAATGTATTATGATTACAATTGTTGTATGGTACTAGATCATGTGCTCTTTAGCCAAAAGCAGTTAGCTGTGCTTAGTGTGTTAGATTAAGCCATTAAACAAATTATCTAATTAATTGCGGAAAGGAAAAAAGGTAAAAGAATGTCAATATTTAGTTCTGGTTTAATGCTTCATAACTTTGAGGAATTAAATCTAGAAAGATTCTAGCAGTGCCAAGAAAAGAAAGAAATTGAGAGGCTTGAAAGGATTTCCTAAAAGGTGAATTTTCAGTTGCTGTAACTTCGTATTAGATATAAATACTTTATTTGTTATTTATAACTATATGGCATTATATTTTGAAGAGCTAGCGAATTAATTACCATTATTTTCTTTTCTTGTTGAAGTCCAACAGTTCTTTTTAGAGGCAGACGAGTTCACTGTTACAAATTCATTGAATTTTTTTTTTCAAAAAATCCATTGAAAATTTTTGCTTATTTGCTTAAAATTTCACTTAATTTACTTTTCTTAGTTGAACAGGTTTTCTTTGTAGCTAGTTTAGATGCCTAACTTTGCATTATAATTTTTTCTCAAATTTTATTCTTAATTTTTTTTTAATAAAATGTGTAGATAAAATATGAAAAAAGGAAAATTGATATGAAAGTAGTTTATGTAATGCACGTAGAGTGAAAAAGAAAGTTGACAAATTTCATAAATTCTTAAAATGAATGAGTCAAAATCATTTGATTCAAGTGGTTAGAAGCATTAATATGGGTCTTTTTGTATAATGTGCGGAGCGGTGAGAGTTTGAATTTTTGTGATATTGTATTCTCGCATATGTACGCCTGCGAGGTCATACATTCTTGGGTTATTATTAAAAGCCTAATTATTATTTAGAAATAAAAAAAAACTCAATTACAATTTACACCACTCTATTAAAAAAAACAAATAAAACAAACAAATAAAATAAATAAAAAGGAAAAACTCTATGCGGTTTCTAGAGATTTGCAAAATAAAGAATGTGATTTTTCTGATTGTATGATGTGTGATTTCTCAGATTTATAAAAAAAAAGTGTTAATTTTGTTATTTTGAATAGGGTTAAATTGTCCATTCATATAAAAAGTCACTCTGTGGTATAAAAAAACATGGTTTTTCAACATGATTTTGTTTGATTTTTAAAATTTAAATTTTTTTATTTAGCAGAATTTAAAAAAAAACTAATAAAATTTAAAAAAAAATATATATTTTTATGTCATAAGTTAGTTTTTAAATAAAATTGTGATTTTGCCTATTTAAGTTAAAACTTTTTTTTTGGTTAATTTTGTAAATATTTCAAACCACAATGAATTTTTTTTAATAAAAAGAGCAGCCATTAACCCTGATTTGAACCACCGAGCTTGAAATAACAGACCCGATCACCCCCGCTCGTGATATTTCCCGCCATTTCTCTTGCTATAAAAGCACAACCAAAGAAACCCTAATCTCGCTTCCTGCCCTAATTCTCTCCTCCACCACTCGATCTGATTCACTCCTTTGACGCACCGGGTAAGCCCTAGTTTTCGATCTTTCTCTAGTATTTCTAGATGATGATCTCGTCTTTAAGGGTTTTAGCACAAACCCTAGTATCTTATCTGTGTTCTTCGATCTGATTTTTTCTTTCTTTTCTTTCTTTTTTGGTTATATTTTTGCTTTGTCGTGCTGAGTTCCATTTGGTGTTCGGATGTCACGCAATTTGGTTTATTTCTTGAAGATAGTTTCGTAGAGGAAGGGATTTTAGGGTTTGAGTTGGTGATCTGGCGAAATCAGAGTTTGGATTATCAGAAAGCAAACTTCTTTTCATCGTTCTATGTACTGATTAATTTTGGGAAAATTTCTTAAATTTAGGGCTTCCTTGGAGATGTGGGTGTAATTCCTGTGAAGCCTATGCTTGGATTTCGCCGTAGATTAGGTGGCCAAATATTAGGGTTTGGATAAACTTGTATTTATGTATGTTTCCATGTATTTGTCTGCAATTTTCTTTGTCTAGGTTTAATGTAAATCCATTTTCATTGTCTTGGTCTTTATATTCAAGTTTTGGCTGCTTTGTTATGTTTAATGATATGAAGATATTTGCTTTGCTTGTTCTTTCATCTATTTAAATATTTTCCTGATGCTTAAACATGATACATTTTATGCTTTTGCAGAAAATGGATACATCGAGTCCTGCAGTCTTTGCTAATGCGGAACTTATTAAGATGTACACAGGAAGGAGGGTTCGGGCAGTGGTGCAGGTAATACGAAATGAAGGTGGTGTGCTTGTGGGAAAATCAACTGATGGGCAGCAGTTAACCGTGAAGGGTTCTCCGGCCTTTCCTTTGTCACACTTTGTGGAGGTTATCGGAATTGCTGATGGAAACCAGTCCATTCGCGCTGAAATTTCCACTGACCTGGGCGAGAATTTTGGTAATAGTTTCAACTCTTCTAATGCTTCTCTATCCTTTTATGCAATTTTTACACAGGTTTCATTTGCATGCTTCCTTTCTGATTACTTTTTAATAAGAGTGTTGATGGTTTAATGATTCGTATGAAGTGAGGAATTATGGCTGAATTATCTTTGTAAAGTTCTTGCTGTATGTCAAGTGGTCGTTTTGATTCTTGCCATTCTAAAATATTATACTTAAATATCATAAAACCAGTTAAATGTTTCTTAGCACTTTACTTTCTTATCAGAGAGTTGATGGTTTTATGATTCGTATAAAGTGAGGAGTCATCATGACTGAATTATCTTTGTAAAGTTCTTGCTGTATGTCAAGTGGTTGTTTTGATTCTTACCATTCTGAAATATTATGCTTAAATATCATGAAACCAGTTAAATGTTTCCTAGCACCTTACTCTTCTAATGTGGCATCCATATGGCAGATACATTATCGCTATTAATTTCGCTGGTGATTCTAAAGCACATTTCTCTTGCAGATGCGGTTGCATACGACGGTCTCTGCCAACTTGCAAATGGAAAACACAGGAAATTATTCCTCTAGTCAGTGAAGGCAACCTTTGATTATCAATGTATAGAGAACATATGATGTTTGAATGTTCTTTGTTAGAACAATTACAACAACCTTACTTTCTACTTTGGTGGTGTGTTTTGGATTGTATGTAAATCATCGTTTCATGGATTCAAATCATCTCTATTATCCAATTAGCAATCATCTCTATTAGGCTTAGTTTCTCTGAGTAATAAAAAAAAAGAAAAGAATTTTTCATTAAGGTAGAAAGAACACAGCAGCATTTAGCGTTTGCTGCCAAGATCATGCACAAGTTCATCTATCAAAGAAGTTAAAATATCTCTTTGGATATCTATTCCTTCTTCAAAAGCCTCAATTTCAAAGTCAGTCCACTTACCCAGATGGTTGCTCATGTCTCTGTCTACAAGCTCATCAACCATGCATTCTCCCATGCTCTTCCACCCTGATATCTCCTTGTAAAGCTCCTCAGTCATCTCCTTCCCAATCAAACTTGATCCCTTTGCCCAGTTCTTGTATCCTGCCCTGAAGTACTTGTTATATTTCACTTCCAAGCATTCATTCACACAATCTGACAACAGTTTCTGCCTTGTTTCACAATCCGTGATCTGTCCTCCATCTTCACTTTCCAAATTCTTGAGAAGATTAGGATTTAGTGACAACCCAAAATTGTCGAACTTTGATGTATGTTCTCTGGAAGAAGCTGAATCTGTTAGTTCCTTCTCTTCTTCTGCCGCTGTTGGATTTCTGCTACTGTTGTTTGAACCAGCTACATTTTGAGCTTGAACTGAGGATGAACACATCTTGCTTTCTGCCAAGAGAAAAATCAATTGTAGTAAGCATTGGAGCAAACCATATGAAAATATATAGTGGGACTGTTTTAGCCTTATTACCATCCCAACTCTCAGGTGAATTGCAAGTTTCATTAGAGAACTCAACTTCGAGCACGGAGAGGGGACTTGGTTGTTGGTGGTTGTGTTCAAGCTTTAAGTTAAGTGGCCCTTGTACTTCCTGTAGTGATTCAATTAGATGATCTAGACATGAAATAATAGAGGTGAAATATCTGATAAAAAGTTTAGAAGAGCATAGCATACCGTCAAACTCTCCTCTGTACCTGTCACCTGACCATCAATTGAAGTCACATCATCTAAAGAAGCAACCATGGATTCTTGCAATGCAGGTGGTGATCCAATGTCAGATGTTAATTCTCTCAATTTTTGTTCCAAAAGAACACTCAAGGCATCAACACTCAGCCCCGGAGAAGTTTCACATAAAGTATCGCGGTGAAACGCATTCCAATCCTTTGAGTCTTTTATCAAAGGAGAAGTGAATGTAAAAGAAACAACATCTGGACCATTTCCTTCATCATCTTCCTTCTGTCTTAATTGCTCGTCAATAAGAACATTGGCTTGAGCAGGTTTTTCTTGCTTACTGACACCAATCAATCTTTTCTTTTGAGACAAGTTTTTGTTATCCAACACTTCCTTTCTCAGGCAATTTTTCTGGTTTACTGAAAGCTTATTTACAGTCTTGTTCTTGCCGGAGGAAGTTTCCGTGTGAACTGCCTTTCTTCGTTTCTGGTTAGAGATCAATGCCTTTTTAGCTGACTTTTCTCTACTTACTGGACAGTTTTGTTTCTGATTATTTTGTTTGAGCACACCAGTAGTGTGAATTGCCGAAGATTTGTTTGTCTGTTTATGCTTTTGGAATGGTTGGTTCATCTTAGATTCCGCATTCTCTTCCGCCGGTATACTCCTAGTGTAAGCACCTAAGTTCTCCCTTTTCTGAACATTCACCTTAGCTTGAATTGCTAGCGAGATTGATTTTCCTTTACCAGTTGTTTTATCTGAATTATTCTTCTCCAAGTCAAGTGAAGGCCTAGAAGAATTTGCATTCCATTCTGATCCATTCCAACTTTTACTCAAAGGTTGCCCTCTCAGTGTCCTTGCCACGGTTGATTCCATATATCTTTTCGATGACGATTCTGCAATCTTTGATGCCTTCTGATATGTGATGACACTCTCCCTTGATTCACAAACCTTGAGAGAAGTTGAAGATGAACCGAATGTTTGTTGAAGTTTTGGTTCAAGGATCTTTGCTGCTGCCTTCATTATATGAGCCGCACTCGGAGCAGATATAAACCCGGGTTTCTTTATTGGCGATAACAGCTTGTGCTGTGTGATTGGTAGTGATCTAGCCAATCTTGAAGTTGTAGGCATCATTTCTCTTTGGAACCTTTCGATTGGGCTGCTTGGCATCTTTTTATTACTATCAATTCTGTGATTTGCAAAGCCGAATTCATCGTCCGTGTACGACACATGGCTTCTTTTATTGCAAAGTTTATCTTGAAATTGCCGTTTATCAAATAAAGGCATAAAAAAGGATTCAGAAACACTTGATGTTGGCAAAGGATCCAATCCCATTAGTCTTGCCACTAGTCCCGGAGCTCTAATTCCATTAACTCCATCATCCGTCACTGAAGAAGCAGAACTATAACTGCTACCTCCTATGACAGTTGATAGTCTGACAATATCTTCGTCGTCAATCTAGCAAATAAAATAAGTTGTTAACCAACAAGGCCAAATGAATTGAATTTCAAGATGAGGACATGAACACATGGTAATCAAATCTGTAAACTCTCACCAAATTAAGCCTTGTGTTTTGTTGATTGTCATGAATGCGATTCACTTGCTTTGTTCCTTCTGCTCAGGAAAATTATAGTGTGAGCTGAAGTAAATTAAAGATTGGATTTTCTAGAAGTTCACAAGTTTGATGCAGAGATTATGAAGATTTTATAGACTAACCAGGAGAAATATTCTCATTGGCGAAGAGTTTCTTTCGAGATTTTCGATTTCTGTCAAACAAGTGAAAGAAACCACCACTTCTCTTACTGCCTTTCTCTGCCCCCATTTCTTTGTTTTTCTTTGAGATCAAGAGCCTTTCAGATCCACGCTATCATCATCACTTCAATGATAAATCCTACAATTTGAAAACAGTTAAAACAAAGATCATATACAAAAAGAAGCAAAATGATTCAAGTCTAATATGAATTCATGTAGCAAAGCAAGCAATTACTTCCAATAAACACTCCTTTGGACAAGAAAAATGACACCTTGATCATGAAATCCAAGCATAAAACACTTCAATTCCCTTTTGCAAGCAATGCAGAACAAACACCAGAACAGATTCAATCTCAAAGAGAGCTCACAACTTCTCCACCCAAAAAAGAAGAAAAAATCCACAGACTAAAACAAACTCAAGTGAAAGTTCTTCAACAAGAATATAAAAAAAAAACACAAGTCCTACAAAAAGCACAAAACTTTACACAAGATCAACAGAAAGCTCACAACTTTGGCAGCAATGCAGAGCAAAACCAGCATCAGTAGTGAAGTACTTCTCTATCATTTGCAAAAGAAAACAAACATTAATTCTCAAAATTCACAACTTTTACAAGGAATAGAAAAGCAAACTCAATATCAACTAGAAAGCTCACATTTGTACACTAAATCAAAGGTCACAGCTTCCTTCAATGCAGGAAATGGGTCTTGAGTGGAAGTTCTAGAAGAAGAGTAGCTTTAGTGAAAGAAAAAGAGAAAGAGAAGAGAGGGACACTACCATTAATGACATAGAGATGGAACACGAGACAAGTGAGGTCATTTAATTTTTATCGAATTTACGTACTAAATAAACATATATATATATATATATATATATATATATATAAAAAGAGGACATGAACATGGAGACAACGGGCACTCAACGGCTACTTTTTTTTGTAGGAGAGGGAGTTAGATTCAAATTCTCAAGTTAGATTCAAGGTTCCAAACATCAAACAGCATTTTTTTTTTTGAAGATGACATGTCCTTATTTCATTGGACTTTTATTTTTATTATTTTATATTATCACACATATTCATTTGTATATATATATTTGTAAAATAAAAAAAATAATAAATGATTAAAAAAGGACTTAATAATTATTGTAAATTATAAAGATTGAAAATTTTATTTATTTTATTTTGCCTCTTAAATTATACATAATTTTTATAATAGACGAAAACATTTGATTTATCTTTCCATATCTCGAGGCGGTGGGAGTAAGTAGTTTTATATTGTTTTTGTATTTTTTTTCTTTTATGTTATTTAGTGTTGTTTTTCTATCAATCTTCATTTTTAATGGATATTTTGTTTCAAGTGCTTTTTAATGAATATGGTTTATCCATTTTTTTAATTTTTTTTAAAATAGGCTTAATTATTATTGTAAATGATAACAATTGAAAATTTTATTTATTTTATTATGCCTCTTATAACATTTGATTTATATGGATGTAATGGATGAATGTATACCTAGCTTGCCACATTATAAGAATAAATAAATAAATACATAAAAAAATTATTTATTAATTTTGCACATAAATTTTTAGTAATATATATATATATATATATATATATATATATCATTTCACTCTATGTAAACAATTGCAAATGAAAACTAAAAATCATCAGGAAATTGCATTTATAAGGTATCAAATTAACTGCACAATTGCTAAAAAAAAATGTTTATATTTATTTTCAATAATTCAGATGAGCTTCGTATCCACCATCCATTAGGCCTCGTAAATAGGTTTTAAAGAAATCCGATCTCGAGGCAGGTTTCTGTAAAAGCTTTGGTGCCCTTTCCCAAAACGGCAAAACCCAGAACCCGAGCACCTCCATTCACCATGAGCGCGCGCTTTGGGTCGGGTACGGCGGCGGCGAAGCTCATCGGCGGTGGCCCGGCCAAAGGGCGTTACCAGAACGCCGTTTTCTCCGGACCTTCTGGTCTGATTCGATTGCCGCAGCGATCTTTGTGTTTGCCTTCGGTTGTGGCTGCGGAGAAGAAGAGGAAGATTGCCGTCGAGTGCTCTAAGGGCGGGGAGGAGGTGCAGAAGTTGACTTACAAGGATGCTGGGGTTGATATCGATGCCGGCTCGGAGCTTGTTCGGAGGATTGCGAAGATGGCGCCGGGGATTGGTGGCTTTGGAGGGCTCTTCCCTCTGGGTATAGTCTAAATCTTTAATTTGTTTACTTTTATTTTTTACTATGAGCGCTTCATATCTGTCTCTGATTTGCTTGCATCAATGAATTCAATGGTTCTTATTAGTTGCTTGTTTTCGGGAAATGCTAGCTTGGTACAATCCCAAGATCAATCATGATATAAGATTCACTTTTTTTTTTTTTTTGAGATTTCAAAGGCTAGTATTGATTTGTTCTTTCTATGTATCCCTCTTTTTATGGATCAAAATCATTTTTTTTTAAATTTTGACTATTTATAATGATATGTTCTTTACTCGCTTTGTGCCTGTCTCTGGTTCGCTTATATCAATGAATTCAATGGTTCATATTAGTTAATTGTGTTTTAAAGATGCTTGCCTGATATAATCTCAAAAACAATCGTGAAATTGTTCATTGAACTCCCAAGCTTTCATTTTTGTAGCGATTTCAAGGGTTGGTGTGGATTTATGTTGTGTAATTTGATTATATGTACTGTTTGTTTACTCAATTAGTGAACTTTCTTCACAGTCTTTTTAAAAGATATGTTTGACTTATAGTTATATAACTGACTGGAAATTCATCTAAACTCAATTGACCTTTCAACAGGAGATTCATACCTTGTGGCTGGCACTGATGGTGTGGGGACTAAACTCAAACTTGCATTTGAAAGTGAAATCCATGATACCATTGGCATTGATTTGGTAAAACATGTACCTTGCCACTTAAGCTAGATTCTATAACTTACTGAATAGACATGTTTCTTGTAAGGTGGCCATGAGTGTGAATGACATTGTTACCTCTGGAGCAAAGCCATTGTTCTTCCTTGATTATTTTGCCACTGGCCATTTGGATGTTGACCTTGCTGAAAAGGTATAATCTGGTTTTCTTTCTTCTTCATTAACAATGACTGTCCATCTTGTTGTATTTATCCATTCCTTATTTGAGGTGCATGGCTATGTGATTATCATGCTTGGCAATCTAGCTTGATTTCCTTGTGACTGTGTAGGTGATAAAAGGAATTGTGGATGGATGCCAACAGTCTGATTGTATTCTTTTAGGTGGTGAGGTAATGATTCTCTTTTTTCTTTCTTTTCCTTTTTGTTTGTTTGTTTGTTTGTTTTGCAAAATATTAAAATTTAATTTTAAAGGTGAATTAATGTCTTTGAAGGAATAAGCATGACTGTGTTCGCTTCTATGCAAATCTTTGTGATTGTACATTCACACAAATTTTACTCTCGTTTTCTTTCACAATCAACTCTTTTTTTAAAATATGGACAGCATATGCTGATGTTTTTCATGGTTTGTAGACTGCTGAGATGCCAGGCTTCTACCCCAATGGAGAGTATGATCTCAGTGGTTTTGCTGTTGGCATTGTCAAAAAGGATGCAGTCATTGATGGGAAGAACATTGAGGTTGGGGACGTTCTCATTGGCCTTCCATCCAGTGGTGTCCATTCCAATGGGTTTTCTCTTGTGAGGAGGTACATTATCACCTTTTGCCTATTTTTGATGTTAATCATGCAGCCTGGTACATAAAAATGAGCATGCAAGAGCAACATTGATATTTTAATTTCATATTCTTTGAAGTATATGACACTCATTCGCGTTTTTCTGTGAATTATCATGTAATCCTCATATAATTACCATATATTTTTTGAACCAGGGTCCTGTCTTATAGTGGTCTCTCTTTGAAAGATCAGCTTCCTGGAAATAATGGGAAGCCAATAACATTAGGAGAAGCACTAATGGCACCGACAGTTATCTATGTTAAACAGGCAAGTATTTGAACAGTATCTTTACCTTGTTTTATTCCTTATTACAAGTTCATCATTTCCTGAAACTTAAATTACATGAAGGTACTCGACATCATAAGCAAAGGAGGGGTGAAAGGAATAGCCCACATAACTGGCGGTGGTTTTACTGATAATATACCAAGAGTTTTTCCTTCTGGTCTTGGGGCTAAGATCTTCAGTAATTCTTGGGATGCCCCAGCTGTATTCAAATGGATACAAGAGGTAACAAGCCAGTTATGATTGATTTTCTTATGATATATTTTTCGTTTTCATACTATGCCTGCGAAGAAATTCTAATACCCTGGCCGAATTATATTCTGCTCTGTCGTATATCATTTTTGTAAATCAATGCTCTGTTGACAGTTCCGTTACAAATTGCAATTTGTTATTATCAAACATGCATATAGCAATCCATTGTGCCATTGCAAGCATTACAACCAGTCCTAAGATCTTTGTTGACAGAAATGATATACAACAAATGCCAGAACATTCCAAAATGCCAAAACAAGAACACTGGCAGCAAAAGCTTTTTCAAACAATAATAAGCTAACAAATTCGATTTCTGCAGGCTGGAGGAATTGAGGATGCTGAGATGAGGCGAACTTTCAACATGGGCATCGGAATGGTTCTCGTCGTCACAAATGAGGCATCCAAAAGAATACTCTCCGAACATCATTCAGCTTATCTCATCGGTGAAGTCGGACCCGGTGAAGGTGTGAAGTTTGTTTGATCAACAGATATAAATCTTCTCGATCGAGCAATTTTGTTGTACTAATACCATCAATATTTATGATAAATTGCAAGCATTGTATTAATTCAGTTTGCAGTAAACACCATAAATCCAACATATGCTACTCTTGTTGACTTTGCATAAACTCTATATAAATAAACATATAAACAGAATGGATAAGCTTGTGTCATTCATGAGGTTTCATTTTTGGTCCCACTCATTTTAAACTTTTTTTTACCATTTTTTTTTGTCAAAGGGGGCTCATTATAAGAAGGCTAAGTAAGTGCCTTTCTCTTTATTGACTTCAATCATTTTGTCAAACTTATTTTTGTCAAAGAAAAATCTAAAATATTTATTATATGTATTTATTTCTTGTTCTTATCTAAATCTCAGTCACATAATTAAAAAAATATATATTCTTGATTAAAAAAAAAAAGTAAAATTCTAAGATTTTTTAACTCCTATTTGTAGAAAAAAAAACATGATGATATATAAATGAACGGTTGAGATGATGTCACGCGGAGCATCGAGTTCTATTTTCTTTTAATATATTGCTTTTCATTTTCTTATTTTCAAGCGATTGAAGAAGGGTTTTGGAGCGGTTGCATTGCGGCTCCCGCTCCGGTGAGGTGAGATGGAGAGGGCGATGGGGAGGCCGATGAAGTACGTGGTCGTCACTGGCGGAGTTGTGAGCGGGCTTGGAAAGGGAGTCACGGCGAGCAGCATCGGCGTCGTTCTCAAGGCCTGTGGCCTTCGTGTCACCTCCATCAAAATAGGTAGCTTTTTGTTCTTGGTTTTGTTTCTGATCGTTTTTGTGATTGCTTTTTTGTTAATTATTAGTGATTTTATTATCCATTGTTCTTCTTATGTGGGTGAATGATCTTTCTTTCTTTGTTTTTTTTTTTCTGATGATTTTTAGTCGGTTGTTCTTGATTTTAGAATGATTATCCTCCTTGGATGATGAAAGGTCTCATCTTTTTATTATGTATTTATTTATTTATTTTGGCGAAACCTTCTATGAGGAATATAATAGTTTACTTTTTTGTTTCCCTTCCTTTGTCTATCTGTTGCTTTCTTGGATTAGTTTCCTTTCTGATTTTTCTTTTTTTTTGGGTTGAGTTTAAGTCTCCTGTTCTTGCTTCTTTGGCAGCATTGAGCTTCCTCGAGAAATTAAAATGTCATTTTTTCCTATTATTTATTATTATTGTTTCTTTTGCTAAAAGCGCGTGTAGTATGATGTCAAGGGTTTTGGGTTTTATTTTGTGATTTTATTGGGACGCTTCAAATACGTTTTCTTTTTGTACGTTTCTTTTTTATGGTCAAAGCGTTTGGAAATGCAGGGCTTTCGTTCTTCTCCTGGAGCTTTTCCATTTTTTGGGCTTGAATTAATAAAAAAGGGCCCTATTGTTTTTTATTTTGCACTATTCTGCATCCTTTACTTGATTCATGGTTAAATCTCTTCGCTTTTTTGAGTTTTTTCTTTCCTTTTTTGGCCCGAAATTCCCATCTCTCTGTGTAGACCTTTTATTGAGAATGGGTTATAATGAGAAAGCTT
The DNA here is from genome assembly GCF_009730915.1 of Dioscorea cayenensis subsp. rotundata. Taxonomy (NCBI): domain Eukaryota; kingdom Viridiplantae; phylum Streptophyta; class Magnoliopsida; order Dioscoreales; family Dioscoreaceae; genus Dioscorea; species Dioscorea cayenensis. The sequence goes on along the minus strand of NC_052489.1, from coordinate 30,711,419 downwards.
TCTTTTTGGTTTTTTTCTCCTTTATAGATGTATCATTGTTTGTCTATGTGACATGTTATCTGTAGGGGACATGAGGTTCATTTTTTCTTTAATTTTGTTTCTTTGTCAAAGAAGTTAGAATTTGAAGCTATTTTGGTGTAAACCTGTTTGTTGTTATGCTTGGAGCATTCTCCCAAAGCTAATCTCTCTCTCTCTCTGTGTGTGTGTGTGTGTGTGTGTGTATTTATCTTGATGGTAAAGGTGCTTGATACTTTCACAACTTCTCACTCGCATGCCATCAGTCATTTTGATTTCTGGAAGCTGGAGATTATAAAGTCACTAATTCAGATGTTCCCAATTTTTGACTGCAGACCCATACTTGAACACAGATGCAGGGACCATGTCACCTTTTGAACATGGGGAGGTTTTTGTTCTTGATGATGGTGGCGAGGTTTTTCTTCTTGACTTGTTTTTCTGATGATCCAGTATACTTGTCACTGTTGGAATTAACACGCGCACATATCTGTAGATGGAGTTTGTTTTATGTTTCTGGTTTATTGTATGTATCCTAATGGCAGGCTTAGTTCTGTTCAGCATTATCTTGTTTTATGCAAGACATATTTTAATTTATAATGTGCTACCTTACCCTAAAGGATAGTTATGACAAAGTCAGTCCTTATAAAATTTCCTTATTAGATAATTGAAAGGGAGTCTTTTGATGCGGTGTCCATGCTTAGGAATCATCGTTTTTCTGGATGGGTCAATGTCTAGGGAATCTAGAATTATCCTTAACATTTGATTTGAATTAGTAATTCAAACTAGCAAATGGAAACATAGAGAATGATAGAAAGCACTAGTTCTACAAGGAAAATTTCTGGCTCAACCACAGCTTTGGTGCCATTTACTTGATTTAAACCTGATCAGTGTGATGTTTTACTCTGTTTAAACTTGTTTTTTCATTAAACACTTGCTATAATGGGCATGTCAGAATGTTATATGGTGCCTTCTTACCTTGCATATCTTAAATCAGAGTCTATATCTTTTTACTCTTCTTTTTGCTCATTCCCTTGCTATCTAGAGGTGGATATTTCCTATGCCATTTTTTAATGATGACAATTACATTTATGAGTGCTTTTCATTCTTTTATTGTATCTATAGGTAGACTTGGATCTGGGAAACTATGAGCGATTTTTGGATGTCACACTAACTAGAGATAACAATATCACAACAGGAAAGATTTATCAGGTAAATTTCTTTCCACAAGGAGAGTTCTAGTCATGTTAATGCTTGCCTTTGTGTCCCATTGTAATGAATGCATTTAATTCTGGTTCAGTCCGTCATTGACAAAGAAAGGAGGGGTGATTATCTTGGAAAAACTGTTCAGGTAGTTGCCGGAGACCATGATTATTGAAATTATTTCCAGAAATGGAGTTGATGATTTTGAAATTTGCTTGCTAACAATCATGGTTCAGGTTGTTCCACACATTACAGATGCCATTAAGGACTGGATTGGCTCAGTATCTTCTATTCCTGTAGATGGAAATGATGGCCCAGCTGATGTTTGTGTGATAGAGTTGGGTGGTACTGTAGGTAAGATCACAATTTATGTTCTACTAGTGGGAACTGCAAATATAGCATAAACATATTGAACGATAACATATATACACTCACAGGTGATACTGCTTCATTTGTGTCTTAGGTGACATTGAGTCTATGCCATTTATTGAAGCTTTGCGCCAGTTGTCATTTTCTGTTGGTAAGACAGCCTTTGTAGAATTTTGTCTGTGCCCCTTGATTTTTATTTGCATGACTTATACTATTGGAATTAACACAATGCCACATCTCACTACTTCTTGAAGACCCATTATGTAATGTGCACAAAAGAACTCGCATGATAACACAGTTGCCACCTGTTGTCATTGCCATTATTTCGTGCTGGGGGTGTATTGATCCAGAACTCAGCCCCAGTTTTTATCACATTGACATCAGTCTGAGACAATCACATTGGCTATTCATTTAGAGTCTTTGAGTTTGAAGATGGGTTATTTATATAATGAGAGAAAGCTAGGGGGTTACATGAGGTGCATATGAAACATTTTTATTTTACTGGTATTTACCCTGCTTTTATTTTGGTTATATGAACTTTTGGTGAGTGAAACCTGGGCCAAAAAGTGTGGTGTCCAAAGAAATTTTAAAGGATGGTTTAGTGTAACGAAGATGATGTTCCAATTTAGGAAAGCAAAGGAAAGGTCATTTCAGTAAACAAAATAACTAGAGAAGGCAATGTTAGAGTTAGGTTGGGGTCAAATTTCATTTTCAGTGTAAATTTGGTTTACTTTGAATAGAAACTTGGCAAATGAAATGGTTGGGCATTTCTAAAATTGGATTTCCATAGGTATGAATGAATATAGGTGAAACACAATAGTTAAGTGGTTCAAACGGTTTTAATGTAACTTGTGTTGGGTTTTATTCCTGCCATACAAACAACCGTGGGTTACAGCACAACTGTATCAGTGGTATGTATGTGGTTCATGCTTGTAGTAGCATATTTTGCAGTCTTGACTAATTTAAATTTCACACATTGCAGGTAAAGACAATTTTTGCCTGATTCATGTGAGCCTTGTACCAGTGCTTGGGGTTGTTGGAGAGCAAGTGAGTTTTCCTTCCCACTACTTTTATTTGTTCACAGCTCGTTATGGTCATCAAATAGTAGAGAGAATACCATTTTTCTTTTTTCTTTTTTTTTTCCTTCCTTAAATTTCGTTGTGATTATTCTATTAGAATCATTTGTGCATGATCGGTACTTGTTTTGTTTTTGTAATTAAGCAAATGGTATTTCGTATATATTTGATTTTTCTAGAAAACAAAGCCCACACAACATAGTGTTCGAGAGTTACGGGCTCTTGGTTTGACTCCTAATCTGTTGACGTGCCGATCTGCACAGGTATTTCTTCTTATCTCATCTAGCTTTTGTCATGAACTTGTGTGCATCAGTGTTTTCATGTGTATTGATTATTTATGATATAATCATTCTTGCTTTAACAGCTTTGGAGCTGTTTCTTTATCTTTTAAGCCTTAGACATCTTGGTGGACTCTAATAAAGATGACTTTTCCTTGATTCTCAGCCACTAGGAACAAGCACGAAGGAGAAGCTTTCACAATTTTGCCATGTACCAGTATGTATTTGTGGGTACAACTGCTTGACAAACTCTTAATTAAAATGTACTATCTCATTTGGATATCTTTCTAACAGGTTGAAAATATTCTTAATATCCATGATGTTCCTAACCTTTGGCATATTCCACTACTGCTCCGTGTGAGTTTTCTATGTATATTTGTTCACTCACGTACCAGCTCGACCTGGTACTAGTTCTATGTTTTACACTAAGGGCCAATATTAATTGCTTTATGTTAAACTTTCCTCAGAATCAAAATGCTCATGAGGCTATATTGAAACAACTAAATTGTGCCAGGTAAGATTTATGCTTTGATCTGCTAATCAGAATTGACAATGTTTGAATTTAATTTGGATAACTAAGTACAGAATATCTTTTTTCCAGCATTGCTACTCCACCAGATTTAGTTGGCTGGACAAAGATGGCAGAGTTATATGATAACTTAATGGGAACTGTCAGTATAATCAACTCTCCAGATGTTATACGATGATATTATTTTGTAAGTGCTAAGTGCATGTAATTGAACTTTGCTGTTTCTGCAGGTTAAAATTGCAATGGTTGGAAAGTACACAGGCCTTACAGATTCTTATTTATCAGTGGTGAAGGTGCTACCACTTTGTCAATACAATTTCTTATTTGATTTAATTTTTACTAATTGCATATATATATATATATATATATATATATATATATTCTACTGCATACCAGGCCATAGCTTTATTAGTGTGGTAGTTCAATGAATGCTGACTCTATAGTAAGTTCAGGTGTTAAATTAGGCCTTAATCTTATTTACAATAATTTCTTGGTTCAGCAATATTTTCATATGTTGGATGATAGTCACATTCTCAGACATGATCAAGAAATGATGTGAGGTACATTGCTAAAAATAGGATTATTAGTTTGGAACTTCAGTCATTTGGCCTGTGAATTCTTGTGTTGTAAGTTGGATAAACCAGTAAATATATAAAATAATAGTATAAATGTTTAGGATAGTGAATTTAATACTCATATTTTACACTTGGTCATCTCATATATCTTTTGAAGTCTATCATGTGTTCAGTATTTGCTAGGCATGGGGTCTCCCTAGAGTTTTATATCAGCCCATGATTATTGAAGCAATGACATTTTGATAATGCAAGGGGCCTTGATGTTAATTATATTTGTGTATTCGTGTATTCGTGTTGATCACTTATAATTGGATTTAATAAAAACTTGCATTGTTCCATATGGCAGGCCCTTCTGCATGCTTGTGTTGCTTGTTCTTTGAAGCCATCAATTGAATGGATTGCGGCTTCTGATCTTGAGGATGAAAGTGCAAGAACAGTACTGAGCCATCAAGACAACTTTAATTTGATGTCTAATTTCTTAATTTTGTACTTCTTATTCCATCTATGTCCTCATGCAGACTCCAGAAGTGCATAATGCAGCATGGGAAAGTCTGAAAGTAAGGATCTTTCTATATTTCATTATTCCTTATTGTACATTGTCATTCTTTGTATTCTGGCATATTTCTGACACATTAATAATCTCAATCATAGTTATTTTCTGTTTATTAGTACTTAATATAAGAGTTGCATGCATAATCTCAAGTGCAGAGTTGTTCATGCATTTTGGTTCCTGGAGGGTTTGGTGATCGTGGAGTGCCTGGGATGATATTGGCTGCAAAGTATGCTCGAGAAAATAAAATCCCATATCTTGGAATTTGTTTGGGGATGCAAATTTCTGTGATTGAGTTTTCTAGATTTGTAAGCACAAACTACTGGTTTATTAGTCTTGTTTTCATGCACGTCTTTCTTTCTTTTCTTTTTTTTTTGGTCATATGTACCTCATTCGCTCTGCTTTTGAATTTCTTGAACTCACTTAGGTTTTGGATCTGGAAAGAGCAAACAGTGATGAGTTTGATAGCTCAACACCCTATCCAGTTGTTATATTTATGCCTGAGGTATTTGATAGTTATGCTTAGTGCGAGTGCTTTATCAGTGCAAATAAATTCATTACGTTAAATGCTTTCATACAGGGCTCAAAGACACATATGGGAAGTACAATGAGATTGGGATCTCGGAGAACTTTCTTTAAAGATGCTGATTGTCTTGCTTCCAAGCTGTGTGATATAAACTTATACCCTACTCTCTTCCTATTGGATTGCTTTTTATGTGATCACACTATTTGAGTAAATCTTTCAAATTGCCAGATACCAAAACCCTAGTTTTGTTGATGAGCGACATCGTCACAGATATGAGGTTAGTATTAAATTGTTGTTCCAGCTCAATTTTTGCATGCTTTTGTAGACCTTGTGAATTCTACAGTCAACTGGCTACCTCCATTCTATTTCTTTATGGTTTGGCACATGTCTAATGTACTTCTGTCAATTAATAAACAGCAGAATCGGTATTCAACTTTTGCAGGAGGTAGTAAGTAAGCTTATATCACTCTTAAGGACATTTAAACCATGAAATGTTGGACAATTTATGCAAACACGATTCAAGTTTCTTCTCTATGATGACTTTGATCGAAAGTTAGTCTAGAAGGACTTTGAAAGTCCCTTGAATTATAATGTTGTGGCATTGGGGGCATGCTTAGGCATTTTGCTGAAACCTCCTACAGGTAAATCCTGATTTTGTCAACAGACTGGAAGCTGCTGGCCTTAAGTTTGTTGGAAGCGATGAGAGTGGGAAAAGGATGGAGGTACTTCACCACTAAATTTGCTTTTGTTGATTCAATCTTTTTTAAAAGTCATGTTTGTCTGACACGGTCATCCTTGAGCAGATTCTTGAGTTAAAAGATCATCCCTACTATGTAGGCGTGCAGTTTCATCCAGAATTTAAATCAAGGCCTGGAAAGCCATCTGCTTTATTTTTAGGTAATCCCTATCACCTTCATTCATTATGTATCATTCAATAACTTCCTGGCATGGAAAAAGGCCTTCAAAAATCTTCACGAAGTTAATAACCTTGAAACCAATTATAGCCATGTAATTCTGTTGAACACTAGGTCATCTGCACGCATCAGTGTGTGATTTTTTTGGTATGGTGGAAATTTATGACGTCGTGATTATCTAGAGTTTGAGCTCTTAATTAGTACATTATGTTATTTTAATCCTGTGTCAATGCTGGTTTCCTTCTAGGTCTTATATTGGCAGCTACAGGAAAACTGCAGGCATATTTGGGCAGGCTCCCAGATGACATTGCCAATTTTAGGTAGCATATGTTCTTGCTTGGGCACCCCTAAAAGCTCATCTAGATCATCAAAACCTTTTTTTGTTTACTATCTCTTTTCTTTTTTTTTGGGTTAAATTTTATTTGTTGCTATCTAATTCTTCTTCTGTTTTGTATCTTAGGATAGAGTTGCTGAAGATCGAAGCATAGAAAACTGCATTGAATTAAGAAATGTAGCGCGAGTTTTGACATCAACTGCTTTGGATTCGTCTCATTGGTTACGCTTATACTTAGCTTTGAAAAAGAAAAATAATTGTGGTGGAGGATTACAATTTTGTCTGCATTCAAATCCTTAGCATGATAAATTTTGGGTGGATCATGTAGTTTATACATGATTACTGACTAATTTCATTTGAGTTTTAATACATGTATTTTCTCTATATCGTACCGTAATGCTGCCAAATTTATACTCTTGTGCCACAACTTTGTTTTATTTCTTGATTTATTTATCAAAAATACAATGAATTGTCTTCGAGTGATGAATAAGTGCATCACGTGGCAAGCGACAACGATGCCTGGCGTTGCAGCTTCATCTGCTCATAGAACTTGGCAATGAACTCCTCCGCCTTCATGTCGATACCTTGTTCATCTTGTTCAAGACCACTGTTGAAACTAGCAACTGGTTTGATGCACGGGAAGCACGACGACAACCCCCTCGAAGAAGTTTTCTGCAGATAGAAGCCGAAGCGGAAGGAAGGTGTTTCATCAAATGACAGCTGATGATGATCGCCGTAGTACATTCTATATCGGAGTGTTCATGGTTGAACATTGATAATGCTCTCGTCTTAATGGCAAACCATGCTCGGCGAGCCAAGGCCGATGCTGATGTATTCTTCTTTGCTGTTATATCTTTTTTTATTTGGGGAAAGGGAGCTGGATCAGCTATTTATTGAAATGAAAACAAGAAGTACAGAGAGTCTGGAAAAACATACAAACAAGAAACGAAAAAACTAGGAAGACTAACAAAAACAGCAAAAGAGAAACAAAGAGCTGCTAATCTAAAGGAGATTACAATAAGATTCCACTTCTGTTGAGCTGCTTCATTAACCAAAATATATTGAGGAGAGAGAGAAAGACTACTGGTGATGGTTGAAGTGTGTATAGGAGCATAAGCAATGGTATTTATATACAAGTCTCAAAGACTAAAGAACGTTGGTTTTGTGACACAAGTAACACATTGAGGTTGCATGCATGTTACTTTCTGGTCTCCTGCTCTAGATAAGAATGAATGTGAAAACAGCTTACTATTTATGTTTGTTGACCTAATTCAGTACTGTGATGAGCTTGAAATGTCTCTTAAATTGTGTCAGATAATTAATTAAGTAATTAATTCACCGTGTTTGTCACAAATTTATATTATTATATTTTACATTAAAATATCATTATTAAATATGACAAACAATATTATTAATCTTGGAAGCCGACGAGCTTATAACGCAGCGGTATGATTATTGTCTTAAGTTTAAATTTTCCGGATGTAAAAAAGTGATAATAAGTTTCTAGTGCGAGTTAGGGCGGCTTGCGCAACTCCTGACATGTGACTTATCCACGTTAGTATTAAAAAAAAATATATATTAATAATAGAATTTCAAATAATAATAATTTTTTTAAAAAAAGTTAGCAAACAATAGCATTGTCAGTTGTTTTTTTTTCTGGTTTTTCGTTTCTCGCGAGGGAGAAACGTTTCGGAGAAACGTCGAGAAACGTTTCTCCCTCGCGGGGCAGAAACGCGTTGGAAGATAATAGAACAGAAACTTTGTTTTTTTTTTTTATCTCTATTGTGTGAAACCCTAGCAGCAATTTCATAGCGCTTCCGTGTTTTTTCCGTTTCCCGTTTCCCCGATGAACCCATCGGCGTTCCTCGACGTTGGACACGGCCGTTTCTCAAACGGATTGTGAAACGGGGCCGGAGTTTCGAGTCAACCGCCGCACGGCCTTCTCCTTCGATCCCTTCTTCCCTTACCGCCGCCGAGGCCGGAGCTGATTGATTAGGAAAGGGTGAGAGGATTGTTCTCGTTTAATGCTTTGGGTGTTGTTATTCGTCGTTTAACCCTAGTTTTTTTTTTTTTTAAAAAAAAATTTGATGATTTGTGTTTGCATGGTTGTGGGAATCGATTCGTTTGGTGGTTTTACATTGTTTTCTCTTTTGATTCTCATTGATTTTCGAGTAAAAAAGCAATCTTTAGTAATGAATCGAAAGAAGATTTCTTGGGGGTTCTTTCTTTGTTCGATGGGGAATTGATGATTAGGTTCGGAATACTGGTCTGAAAGGAATTTGCTTCTCTTGCGCGCTTGCGTTGATTATGGAACCCTAGTTATTTCCCGAGCTGGGAAACTCGATTGACTCCATGGGAAACGAGGATCGGGTTCCTTGTGGTTTCCCCCATGATTATTTTTGTCGCTGTTCACTCAGCTTTGCTACTAAGATTTTGTGGTTGGATATTCTCATTTTTTTTTTCCAAGAATCAAAGATAAAACCCAACTTCATTGTGGGTTTCTTCTTCTCAGTGTTCATGCTGTCTCACAGTTTTTTTTTGTTTTTTTCTTGATTAAAATGGAACTATAGCTTTATACAGTTGAATAATTTAGTCTTAATCATCCTAGTGCAATGAACGGGAACATGACATGCAGATAGTAACTCAAAGTTATTGCCATCTGTAATTGTTTGTTCTGGATCTTGCAAAATTAGTAAGATTTAAATTCAGATTCCAATCTAGCTTGATGAAAATTTCAAATCATTCTGGTGAGCCACTTATTTGTTTATATAAGGTGGTTTGAGATTTCTCTTTTGCTTTCTTTTGCCTGTTTCTTCACTGACTTTGGTCTCTACATTTGGCACTTATTTCATTTTTTTTTTTGTTTAAAAGATTATGCAATGTGCTGCGCCACAACTTTCAGTATGGCAATTATTTGGCAGGTGGGTATCGTCAAATTAGTTGTTGCTTGTAATGGAATTGAATTGTAAGTCTGTTCTCGTGGTTTGATTTTGTTGTGATCAGGCTTTCTACGAAGAAAGCGAAACCTTTGCATTGTTGTTGATAAATTGGCCTCATTCAATCCATGAGAATGGTATGACTGGTGTGCCATAGTTAGTCCCTTCGGGGGGTTTATTTCTAGTAAACTATTTTGCCCCAATCTATCAATTGCTTTGTTTGGATCAATTAATGATTAAGGTTTATCTTGTAAATATTTTTGGAGAAATGATCACTGCTCATTTGTGCATGTCTTTTTCCCCTTTCTTTTTTGTTCTACTTATGGACAATAACTTAATCATGTCTTATTCATTATCAGTTTTCTTTATTTACAATCCTGTTTTGAATCTTTATTTGTATATATACAGAGGATGTCTCGGGCATCTGCTTTTGTGGATGAACATGTTGGGGCCAGTGATACTGGGGCGGATTTTCCAGCTATTGATGAAGGTCATTTTGTCTTTGAGGATAAAAATTTAATTTATAGTGAGAGTGATCAAATGCAACATGACTTTGAGGCACAGGTTGGAGAAGAATCTCCTTCTGACTATGGAGCCACTGTGTTATGGAAACACGTTGTTAAGGGGAAAAAATGCGGTAATGCTCATGGGGGTTCTCATGTTTTTAAATGCAAGTATTGTGAGAAGATATATCATGGGACATATACGCGTGTATATGCGCATTTGATGGGTCATAAGAAAGGAGAAAGTAAAGGAATTGGTTATTGTGCTGTTGTGAAGGGAGACAAAAACTTGCAAATGCTTTTACAAAGAGAGGTTGAGCAAGCTGAGAGCTCTCCAAGTAGCGCTCCATTGAAGAAATCAAAACTCACTGCAAGTTTTGGCATGACTTCCAATGGCCCCTCTTTAGCATTGTCCTATGTAGGTCCCTCGGAGAAAGATTATCAAATGCATGACGGGAATGATGTTGATTCTAAAGTCATGCGCTGTTTATGCGCCAATGGCATCCCTTTCAGTGTGTTGAGATCACCTTACTGGGATGAAATGATTACAGCAATCAATCGAACTCCAGGATACAAAAGCCCTTCTTGTGAAAGAGCACAAACTGTCTTGTTGGAGAATGAAAGGCACAGAGTTGAAAGAGAGTTTGACGATTTTAAACAGAAGTGGACGCAATATGGTATTTCGATCATCTCAAATGCCCAAGCTGATGTCAAAAACCAATCTCTAATTAACATACTAGCTTCAAATCAATTTGGTTCGTTATTCTTGCATGCCTTTGAGTATATGGTTCTTGATAAATCTCCAAGGAGCATTTCAGATTATATGTTGAAAGTGCTTGAAATGGTAGGGCCACACAATGTTGTTCAGTTGATCACAGAAAACACAGCTAACTTTAGAGCTGTCAGTGATGAAGTGATGAAGACATATTCTCACATATTCTGGACACCTTGTATGGTTAACATTTTGCATTTGATATTGAAAGATTTGATCCATTCTAGTGACAATAATTCACTATCTTGGCTGGAGAGGACTTGTTCCACTGCCAAGGGTTTAGTGAAATATATTGTTGACCATCCCCAAGCTGCAGAGATCTTTCAAACCTACCCAAAATTGGAATTGCTTAAAGTTGCTACAACCAGTTGGGCACATTATATCACTCTTCGCCTTTTACTTGATGTGAAAGATGCTATACGGGCTGCTGTGTTATCTGATCAATGGATCGTTTGGACGAGCACCTCTCCTTTGGATGCAAAACAAAAACTCACAGATCAAACTGTAAAGGCGGCAATTATGTCTGACAGCTTTTGGCAGGCTCTCCAGTTAGCATTGTGTATTATAAAACCGGTATATAAGATGGTTAAATTCACTGATCAAGATGGCCCTTTAATTGGGGAAGTATGTGAGAGGATGGATAACATGCTGGGGGAAATCAAAGATAGTTTGCAAGGTCAGGAGGAAGTCTTTGCGGCTGTGCAAACTGTTGTCGGAGAAAAGTGGAATAAAATGAACATGCCTTTACAATGTCTAGCTCATGCCCTCAACCCAAAGTACTATGACGAGGAATACCTTCAACTCCCTGGTCCTGGTGGTACTGAGAGACGCAAACCAGGTATATTTTTTGAAATCTTGCTTATTGTAATGTCATCAATTAGCAGCATTTTTGAACTTTAAAGTATCAGCAAGATATGTCACTGATATGTCTTTGCATAATCAAACAGATTTAGATGATCATATTTTTGACAGAGCCCAATTAGCAATACAAAAAATGTATCCAAATCCTGAAATTCAAGATACAGTCCGTGTTCAATTCATGTCCTTTATGGAGAAGAAGGGAAGATTTTCCTCTCCAACAGCCAAAAGAGATGCTAAAAACCCTAAAATCAACGTTTTGCAGTGGTGGAAATTTCATGGTGGTGATACAAAGGAACTGAGAGATTTAGCATTCAGAGTACTTGCACAACCAATTAGCACTTGCTCTGTTGAGAGACCATGGACCAATTATAACTTCATCTGTAATGCGAAACAAAATGGACTGAATGCAAACCATGCTGATGATCTTGCTTATGTTCATTCAAACTTAAGATTATTGTCCAGGTTCAGACCATCCTTCTATTTTTCACATTAATTGGTTGTCATTAGGTTTCTCCGATCACCATGATAGCAAGTCACATATTTGATTGATTTATTTTTCATTTTTCAGGTACAATTCAGATTATAAGCACGGGCCACACCGTAGATGGGATGTAAATGCGGAACTTCCTGTTCTTGAAGAGTCTGCTTTGAAGTTGGAGGACATATGTTTCATAGGTATTGATGATGAAAGCTCAACCTCGAAAGAAGCTTTTCTATCGCTTAATCCCATTCAAGAACTCTTGAGGATTATTGAAGATGTTCCTCCAGTTAGCAACCAGCCTGTTGAGCATAGTCATGCTGCTGGTGCTATGCATTCTAGAGGTAGAGGTAGAGGTAGAGGTCGAGGTGGTGGCGGTTCCAATAGTAATAGAACAACAGATCAGAAGGGGAAGACAAAGAAATTTCTGTGATACCACCAGTGTTGTTGTTTAATGTAAAGATAAATCAAAAGTAATTGTTCTTTGTGCACTTAGGCCAAAAGATATGTGTAATTAAGCTTGATATCTCAAGCTTTTCAGAACTATTTAAGATCATTAGATCAAGATGTATTGCTCGTCCTACAATGCTCAATGAGCAAGACACACGGTGTAATTTACAAAACCAATTTGGCAGGAATAATAATAGATTCTTTCACTTCTTCTTGTTAGTTTTAATGCTCAATCTAGTGTTTGTTCTTGGCCTTTGTCTTTTTAGGTACCAGTGTACATAGACCCTTTAATTTCTCAGGGAACTGTGATGAATGTAAAATGTTCAATCAGTTGCTATTATTGTTATCATGACTGAGAAATAGAAGATGAATGAATGTCAGAAAGTTTTGCTAGTTTTTGCATGGATTCTTATTTCATAAAAGAAAATTCTGCACAATTTTTTTTTTTTTGGAAAGTTAAAAAAAAAAAATTTGTGGTTTGCTAGTTTTGCGGTGTTAACTGTGTGGGTTCTCCGGCTAGTAAAAAAAAAAAAATTATTAATCGTGTTAACTCTTCTTTATTTGGCAGGAGTAAAATGGTTAATTAAGTAAAAAAATTTCTACTTTGCATGAAAAAATATTGTTTTAAACATGATTTCGTTTGATTTTGTAATTTTAAATTATTTTTGTATTTTAGTCGAACTTTAAAAAGGATTAACAGAAGAAAACAAATTTTATTCAATATAGAACAACTTTCAAATGAAATAATAATGATTTTGCTAATACCTCTAACGTTTTGTTAAACTAGCATGAGAAATTATATAGTTAAAAAAAAATTGTATCTCTGTTTCAAGAAACTATATAAAAAAAAAATGTTTGGAAAATTTCCCCTTGACTGTTTGTTTTTGTCCAAGAGAGATGGAAGCTCCGGATCCTCTTTGGCTAACAAGTCATGATCTAAAGTACTTGTGCAGTGGAGTGAGTTGAGCAGTCTAAATCAAATCAAAGATGGGAAGGACACTTGAATTAAAAAATCACATGGCAATAGTACTTCATATGATGCTCACTGTTCATTGTCCATCTTAATTGAATAACTAACACTACATGTTCTCTTTCTCTCAGCTTAGGGGTGGACATTGGCCGGGCGGCCCATGGGCTGGCCCGAACCCAGCCCAAAAAATACAGGGCCTGGGTTTAGAAAGTTGGCCCTAAAACCTGAGACTCAAATGTTTTACTGATTGAATTTCGACTGGGCTGGGTCGATGAATTTTGACCCGACCCGACCCTACCGACTCGAATAAATAAATAATATATATATCATATATTATTTATAATATATATAATTATATATATAATAGTAATAGGGCTTGAAAAGAGTAAACATTTATAATACTTTGATTGTATTTTTTTAAATGTTTGAAAAAAATTTTTAGGGGTTGTAGTAGTAGTTTTATTTAGTTATTTCAATTATTTCATAAAAAAATTATTTATTTTTTTGTGTCGGGTTGTAGCCCTGGGCCTAACGACAATCAAATGGGTCGGGGTTTGGATTAAAAATAATTTGGCTCGAACATGGCCCGTACCTCAAAATCGAATATATGGGTTGTATTTTTTTGAGTCTAGACTCAGCACCCGACCCGACCTGCCCATGTCCACCCCTATCTCAGCTTGGTCATGTGCCTCTAAAGAAAGATCAACCCCACTAACACTTCATTTCTTCTTTGAAAAAAAAAACACTTCATTTCTTCTTTCTCTTGATCCATTTTATATATCATTCTTAACATTTATCTACCTATCTATTTATTTTTATATATATAATTTATTCTTTTATGATAGAATTTTTTTGGAAGATGAGAGGGGTGAACCCACTAGAGACCCCAGGGACGTGTACAAACTTTGGCGGAACAAGTGAGAACAGGACCGCGCTCATATGGGTGCTAGAACCACTCGTACACAACTACTATTCATAACTTTCAGAAATGTGCCCTCAGCTGAAAATCAAACTCTCACCACTCAGTGAGAGCTCTATCGGCGACCCGTGTACCAATAAACCCGCAGATCATTGGGTATAATAGAATTTTTAACATAAGAAATTAATAAAAGAGCAACATCTAACATGTTCAAGGAGACTTTAGTTAAGATCCAACCTAAGCCTTTTTTCTTTTGGGTCCAGAGTGGTAACAACCATTGGACCCAACTTCAAGGGTGGGTGCACAATGCACATGGATTAATGAGTCTTATCATTTCCAAAGAAAATGGTACTTTAGAAGAAAGAATATATACATCTATAATCTATTGTCTTTGTTCCCCGGGGTTATTTTTAACCTTTTTATGTGTTTATGTCAAGTGTCAACTCTCTTTTGACATGTCAACCGTATTAGTTTATTAACATTAAGCTTTGAGAAAGATTAATAGTTAATTTTTCCGTAACTCAAAATAAAAATGCTTATATATATTTAAAAAACTCACTTTACGTGTGAGAAAATTCAGAGGTTAACACCCACAGTTTAAATAAAAGTGTGTGATATGTTTAACAAATCCATGCATCTCTAATCTCCCAACATGGTTTGTCCATTTTTTTTTTTTAATAGAATTTCACTTGAATGAAACACAAATGAGTTGGCATGGCAACCAAGGCATTCATTCATTAAAAACTAGAATTTCATTTGAATGAAACACAAATGAGTTGGCATGGCAACCAAGGCTTCATTCATTCATTCATTCATTCATTCATTCATTCATTCATTCATGGTGCTCATTTCATGCAACTCATTTTCTTGTACATTGTTTAATCATACTTAATGTCATCAATTGCTTTGATTTAATAAGCTTAATAAGAGTTTTTCACTGATTACCAAACATCCAACATGCTAGCTTTATATATATATATATCTAATCTTAGTGTTGTTCATTGTTCCACTTTGTCCTTGCATGATCATTGGCCCTTAAATTTAAAACCAACCATCCAACATTTTGTTCCTTAGATCCATTCATGTGCCAACACAACTAATTTATATAAATAATCATAAAGTTTTGTGCACTAGAGAGAGTCTAAGAGCCACAAATTTTTTAAAAAATATTTATTAATTTGTATAAAATATAATAAATATTTCCAGTAAAATGTCAATAATTTTATAGCCCCCAAATTAAATATTTACATTTGATGTACATCATATTATTATTAGTGAATAGTGATGTTGTACTGGGCCCTTAAAAGATTCTATTGGGCTTGTGGGGCCCTGTCCCAAGCCTAATGCCTAATGGGCTGGAACATGTAGGGCCCCCTTACGGTAAATACTTTATATTTAATAATTTATAAAGCGTAACCCAAAAATAAAAAAAATAAATAAATAAATAAAAAGAGGTGACCGTTGGAATCCGAGCCTCGGAGGCTCGGACCCGGGTCTAGGGTTTGAATTTTTCGAACGTTAGATCTCTCTCTCTCTCTCTCTGTGATTCAAATAAACAGTTTTTCACTTTCTACCCCTTGGAAAAGTTTCAAATTACGTTTCACCTACAAAAATGCACACAATTCCTTGTTCAATCCACCATTCATCTTTATGTTAGGTATGATATTTATGTTTTCATTATATTTTTAAAATATTCAACATGGTTTATATATATGTTTAGATCTCTATTTAGAGCAATACTTATTGAAATGAAATATTAAAAAAAACACTATAGATGTGACATTTAAGAATATATAATTTTTCTACCACGCTTAAAAAAAATATAACTTTTAACTATAATTAGTAATGTATCTTTTTTTAATAAGGATGGATAAATTATATAAATTATATTAAAAAAACATACACAGACGGTACAATGATACAATATAAAAGAATTACAATATAATTTCACAAAAAATGAATAAATTCTACCATAAAAAATAGTTGAAGTAAAAAAAAACACATTGGTCCACAGGAGCAGATGACACATGATTTTTTTTTTCAGAAAAACATTGAAAGTACTAGTGATGAATCATCTAGGTTTCTAAGGAGGTGCATGCTCACTAGGATCACTCGTTTCTTTTTCTTTAGATCTCAAAAACTCCTAATTGCACTTTGTTGTGCTAATTGAGCCCCCAATTTATTTGTTTTTTTTTATTTGGAATTACATACACTAACACGATAAACGTATGATTAGTAATATATCATTTAAAAAAAAAATTGATGCTATGATATAATATGACAATAAATATTTAAAAATATATAGGTCAAAGTGAGCATTATCATGAAATATAAAAATTAATAGTATATTCAAAAGAAGTCCAAAAAAGAGCTTTTTATTACTTAGACTAGACCCTAAACCTTGGCTCAGATTACATAATGAGAATTTAAACACACGTTATCAAAGTCATACTATGCTCTAATTAGCCCAAATAGCTAGCTTAGCTTACAATTCAAGAAGACATTCCTATCAAAATCACAACCAAGATTATTATATATCCATCTAACTATTAAAGCAAACAAAAACACATCTTTCTCTATATACATTCATAAGCATGATGGCAAACAAATAAGTGGTAAAACTTGATTAGGACCTATGGCAACATGACATTGATGTGGAATAAACTAAAAAAAAGTTCATATTAACTTAGGATGCAAACTTACAAACCATGTTTTTTTATTTCCTTTTAAATGAGGTACAAAATAGTTGAGAAACACTAAACATACCATAAACATATAAGAGCTACTTCTCCAACCAAAATAAAGCCTCACTATTCTACTTGCCTTCATGATTCTAAGCTCATATTAACTTAGTATGCAACTTTACAAACCATTTTTTTAAAGTTAAATTATGTATAAAAGTAGTTGTGAAATAATACACAAATTAGAAAAAATATCAGTGACAAACTCTCAAGCTAAAACAGTGGTTGAAGAAAGAGAACTACTGAAATTAATCATCAAAATAAAGCTTGACTGTCAAAACCACTTTGTTCAAATGACTAACGGCACTAAAAATAAACTTTTCGTGTGACGTACGGAGTGATGAAAGTTCGAATTCTCGTCGGATGAATTAACACACTAATAATGTCGTAACCCACAATGATCCGCTAACCTCCCAATTTTTGGTTCAAATTAATTAACTTAGGATGCAAGCTTGCAAGGCATGGCTTGATCTTAGGATGGATATGTAAAACAGAGAATGAGTCAATTCATGATGTAATATAGTTCACCATTTTGGTTGTTGGACACTTGCAGCAGCAGCTTCAAAGAACTTGGAAGGATGGAGGACCATTTGTCAATACTAAGGTGGGTGAGATTGACATTATTCTAATTTATTATGCTTTCAAAGTTTTTTTTTATATATATTTTAATAATAGAAATTATTATATTTTCAATAAATCTAGGTATTAGTTTTTTTAATAAATTTTTATTGTTTTTTTATATATAAAAAAGGATGGTCAAGCGGACATCAATATAGACAATTAGACTTGGTCTCACTCACATCAACATCTAATCTAATTTGATTATTTTTCTTATGAAAACCAATGGGCAACTAATTACAATGCTAATTATTAAATAATTTGGTATAATATTGTCTTCTATATTTAATGTTATGTTAGACCAACCTTAATAAATATGATAGTTATTTTGTACAATAATTATATATATATATATATATAATAATTATATATATATATAATTATATATATATATATTAAAAAAGGCATTTTCATACTTTTCTCAACACAAGAAATATTTGAAAAAATTGATTTAAAATTTGAAAAAAAAAAAAAATTCAACTCTTGTAGGGGACTAACAAAGTGAGCAGGGTCACATGGAAGGCAAAGGTATAGAAATGATTAAAACTATTGCAGTCCTTATAAAGCCTTAACGGATCTAAAACCCCACACAAGGGTCAATATTGTCAATTTAAGTAAGAGCCAACGGTCTCTAATTTTTGGTTTTTTGTTTTTTTTCAAAAGAGACCTCGTGTATTATCTTATTTATCATTTCACTCCATCTCACGGCCTGAAATAGGAAAGCAAGGTTCGGTTCCGAGCCAAAGATACGCCCTTTTCTTCTTTCTCTTATTGCTTTCTTTCTCAAAGCTCGTCGCCATTGCTCCACCTTCCTCCTTCTCTCTCTCTCTCTCTTTCTTTTCATTTTTCTTTCTATCTCTGTGTCGGAAACGGAGAAGAGAGAGAGAGAGTTTTAGAGGCATCGATGATGCTATTTCTTGATGATTTTGTATTAATTTTGGTGTAGTTTGGAAGAATATCTTGCTGCCGGCCTTGGTTAATTTATATGTGGTTTTTTTGAGGAAATTTCAATGAGGAGATAGAAGAATTGATAGGAGAGTTAGAGGAGATGGAGTCGGGGGGAGTTCTGTCGATGATGTCGGTGGTGGAGGATGTGCTTAAGCAGCAGGGGAAGCGGTTGAATGATGTTGATCTTGCTTCCAGGAAAGCGGAGGAAGCTGGTGATTCAGATCTCATTTCTTCTTGAATTTTTGTTTCTTTATTTAAAAAAAAAAGAAAGAAAAAATTAAAATAATGGATTTCTCTCTCTCTCTCTCTCTCTCTCTCTCTCTCTCTCTCTCTCTCTGTCTGTCTGTTTTCTTCTTGAGTCTTTTATTCGTGTATGAGATTCTGGTTGCGATGATTTTGAACATCTATGTGTTCTAAAAATTAGATTTTGAATTCCTTGATTGTTTGTGGTTTTTGTTGATGAGGCTACTAAATTACATCTGGTTTGATTTTGCTGAAGTAATACTTCCTAAATAAAGAGTAATTGAGATTATAATCCTTATCAGCTGAATACTGTATTTCCTATGTCCAATTTCAGCTGCAAGAAGAAATGAGGCAGCTGGGTGGCTGAGGAAAACAGTGGGAGTTGTTGCTGCGAAAGACTTGCCTGAAGAGCCATCAGAGGAGGAGTTTAGGCTTGGACTTAGGAGTGGGATGATACTCTGCAATGTGCTTAACAAGGTTGTCCCTGGTGCAGTTCCAAAGGTAGGAAAAGACTGGTTTTTTCTCCCCTTTGTTATTGCTGCAATGTTTTTGATTCTATTATCAAATTTTCAGCTTCTTAGATGTTTGCCTTCATTTTTTGTCAAGGTTGTGGAAACACCTGGGGATTCTGTTATTATTCCTGATGGGGCAGCATTGTCAGCGTATCAATACTTTGAGAACGTTCGGAACTTTCTTGTTGCCTTGCAAGACATGGGTCTTCCTACCTTTGAGGCCTCTGATTTAGAGCAGGTGGGCATTGGGTTTATTTGCTTCTATTGGGGTTTGGTGGAGTTTATAACATATTCTTGCTTTCCTTGTGAATGTACGTTTTTCTTGGTGTGTTAGGTTTGACATTTGTCTTGGCAATATTAAATCTTGTTGCCCAATTCTAGATTTTCAAGGAGTCTGGATCTGGACAAATAGCAGCTTGTCTTAGAATATCCTCAATGATCCTATGTTTCATAAACTACCAAATTGATTAGATTTGGTTCATGCATGGAGTTTGCAAGTTGACAAATATTACCCTGGACGATTATTCAGATTCATGAATATTTCCAGATTAATATTCCTTTTGTTTTGATGGATGACAATCCAGGGAGGAAAAAGTTCCAGGGTTGTGAACTGTGTTCTGGCTATAAAATCATACAGTGAATGGAAACAAATGGGTGGTAATGGTTCTTGGAAGTATGGTGGGAATTTGAAACCCGTCAGCTCAGGGAAATACTTTGTGCGAAAAAACTCTGAGCCTTTCATGAATTCCTTATCAAGAACTAATTCCATGAATGATAAGTATCATGAACAGAACATAAACAGGGACTCTGCAACAGAAGCCTCTGAAATGGTTGGTAAGCTAAATTTGTAGAATCTAACGAAATAAATTGAGTGATTGAGTTTTGTGTAAAAATTTCATTGTATATGACCCACAGAATTCTTCACATTCTCTTCGGGGGCTCGTACGTGCTGTTCTATTAGAGAAGAAGCCGGAAGAAATCCCACTTGTAAGACTACTCCTGTTTTGTCTAATCAAGTGATCATTAGAAATAATTGTTAGCCATGGAGACATAATGAACACCACTATGCATGCGCAGCTTGTGGAGTCAATGCTGAGTAAAGTAATGGAAGAATTTGAGCGTCGTATTGGCAGTCAAAATGAGCTGGTAAGTTCTCTTCATTTGCTTTGAAATTGTCTTATTGTTTAGTTCCTAGTATTTCACAATATTCACGACTACTTTGATAAGGTTTCAACCTTGAAGTCTTCAATTGTTCCACAGTTAAAATGAAGTTCCTCTTTCTCCTTTCATAATTTTGACTCTCTTTTGCTAATTTAAGACAATGGATGAAAATATTAAGATGGTTTTGATTTTTTGTTGATGACTAGAAAAAACTGTTCTGACATTTCTATATAATTCTTCCAATTTGTTTAGGTAAAAACCACATCGAAGGACCTGGATGATGGTGGCAGATTCATTTCCAAACCTAAGGTTGGTGTAAGACTTTGGTAATGTTCACCTTTGTGTACGCTTGTCATTATAAAACTTATGTGGTGCATTATTGATCATTGAAGGCATTTATACTTTCTATATGTTAAGGTTGATATCCAAGAGAAAAATTGCCCAACTTCAGAAGCAAAGGACATTGGCATGAACTTAGTAGATGAAGAAGCACCAAAAAACGACATACTATTGAAGCAGAATACTATTCTAGCTCAACAAGAGAGACATATTCAGGTATGTGTACAAATGTATTCCACTGGCATCATTGGATAACAGTTCATCAAACAGTACTGATACCTGGCGTTCTTTTCAGGATTTGAAACATATTTTATGTACTACAAAAGCTGGTATGCAGTACATGAAAGCACAATATTCGGAGGAGTTTAATAACCTTGGTAAGTTTTTTGACATAGAGTTTATCTTGCTCAGCAGTTATAAGTTTTCAGAAGATGATCTGCTTACCATCACTGACTCTCTTTTTACAGGAAAACAGTTGCAGTATCTCTACCATGCTGCTTCTGGATACCACAAAGTTCTTGAGGAAAACAGAAAGCTATACAATCAAGTGCAAGATCTTAAAGGTAATTCCATGTTTCTAGTTTTGATATCTTTACCATGGAATTCCCTAGCCTGACTCAATATATCTGTATCTAACAGGAAATATAAGGGTATACTGTCGAGTTAGACCATTTCTCCCTGGTCAGTCAAGTATTATGAGCACTGTTGGTAGGGTTGAGGATGGAAATATCACAATCAACACTCCTTTTAAGTATGGAAAAGAGGGGCGTAAATCTTTCAGCTTCAACAAAGTGTTTGGCCCATCTGCATCTCAAGGTTAGTTCAGTTGTTGCAATGTATTTTATTTAATATCCACAACTACAAGGAGAAAGCAGCCTGACTTTTCTTTGATGGTGCAGAGGAAGTTTTTTCAGATACACAGCCTCTCATTCGATCTGTTCTTGATGGCTACAACGTCTGTATATTTGCATATGGTCAAACAGGATCTGGGAAGACATATACAATGGTGAGAATATCATAGAAGTTTAATTGAGTTGTTTATGTCTATAGTTGTTGTTTATGGTTCTCTGATATTGCCGCGGCATATTTTATTATCGTCAACTTATGAGTTTCACTATGATGCAGAGTGGGCCTAAAGTTCTAAATGAGCAGGGCCGTGGTGTTAATTACCGGGCATTAAGTGACCTATTTTATCTTTCAGAACAGAGGAAAGACGCATTTCATTATGAAATTGCTGTTCAGATGATTGAGATCTATAATGAGCAAGTGAGAGATCTCCTAGCTACAGATGGCATTAACAAAAGATATCCTTTTATGTCCATCCTCTTCCTTATCTCGGAAACTAAGTTCTGGAATAAATTAATTTTATTGGGAAATTCTCTATGCCAATGTGCTAAGCATGCGTCTGTTCTTCATGGAATTTATATTTCTTGAATTTCCTTTACATGTGCTTACATTAGAAATCCGTAACAGTTCTCAGAAAGGACTTAATGTACCTGATGCAAGCTTGATCCCGGTTACATCAACATCTGAGGTTATTGAATTGATGAACATTGGGCAAAGAAACCGTGCAGTTGGTTCTACAGCCTTGAATGACCGCAGTAGTCGCTCTCACAGGTTGGAATTTGATTGATCATTCTTGTTAATTTCAAGATAATTTTTGTGGAACTTTTCTATCAAATGTTTTGCTAATGAGTAGTTACTCTGCAGTTGCTTGACCATTCATGTCCAAGGAAGAGACATAACATCGGGAACTATTCTTCGGGGATGCATGCACCTGGTTGATTTGGCAGGAAGTGAGAGAGTTGATAAATCGGAAGCCAAAGGAGAACGATTGAAGGAAGCACAACATATAAACAAGTCACTTTCAGCTTTAGGAGATGTTATTGCCGCCCTTGCTCAGAAGAATGCTCATGTTCCCTATAGAAATAGTAAACTCACTCAGCTGCTGCAGGATTCACTTGGTGAGACTTCATTCTTGGCAAATTACAAGAGCAGCCTTTCATTTTTTGGTAACACTAATAAATACTATTTTTATACAAATTAGGTGGGCAAGCAAAGACATTGATGTTTGTCCATATAAGTCCTGAAGCTGATGCTATAGGAGAAACACTTAGCACGCTTAAATTTGCTGAACGGGTTGCCACAGTTGAGCTTGGTGCTGCCCGGCTTAACAAAGAAAGCGGAGAAATCAAAGAACTTAAAGAGCAGGTACACCTATTTATTTTCTAGTTATTTTTTCTGATGAATGTTGCATTCTCATATGTATCTTAAGTTATTGCAGATAGCTAGTCTGAAGGCAGCAGTGGCCCGGAAAGATGGAGAATTCGAAAACCTCCAGAGTACAATGTCCAGCCCTGATCTATTTGCAAGGAAGGCTGGGGGAGCATTATCAAATCGACAACATGATGAAGAGGATTGCCTGATTAATCACCGGCAGCCAATGGAGGAAGTTGGAAACATTGAGGTAACCAATTATTTTCTACTTGTTGCCTGACTAACAAGAATGACATTATCACTGTCAATTTAATTGTGTATAATTCTATTTGTAGGTGCGGGGAAATTCCGGACTCAAGCAAAAGAACACAGGCTTTGATCTTCAACAGCTACTGTTGGCAACTGGATCTCATCCCTGGGCTGACAGCGATCCCAGTTTAAATTTTCATAAGCACGGAGCTGCTGGGACAGATGATGATTCTCCAAGAGATTGGGAAGGGGATAATGGTAATGCACCTGACTTCTTCTACAAGAGATATCAACCTGATACAAGAGACCTTCTTGAACAGCAATACAATAGAAATATTGGTGGAAGGAATGAGAACCATGAATATGAAGTGCAGAGAAATCGGTTTGACAATGTTGCTACTGATGACTCTGATGATCTGGATGTTGCAACAAGTGACTCCTCAGAGGCTGATATGCTGTGGCAATTCAACCTTCCGAAGGTTACTGGCACGCCTAATGGTGTTGGGACAAGGATCAAAAAGCATCAAGTGAAGTTGATGAATAGCCCAGATATAAGGTAAACACGCTTAAACAAATGGTTCGTTGTAAATTTAATGTTGGATGTGAAACAAACATTCATTGCTTGTGATCATCGGCATTTTCAGTATTGAATTAGCTGATGGTTTCTTTGCTTGCTATCCAGGACTCCAAACCGCTCACACATTCCATCACCGTCACCATCAAGAAAGCTTCAGAGTTCTGCTCAATCACTAAACCGGAACTCAAGGCTGCCTAGTTTTGATGCAAACCGGAGTTCAAGGCTGCCAATTGGGAAGACGGGGAATGGGAAATAAGAAGTTGCTAATGGTTATCAGGTTTCTTGGTTTGTTTCAGAGTTGACACAGATAGCATTGAGGATTGTGTTTAGCAGGTTTGAGGGTGGCAATAATTCCAGTTGCTTGTGTTTTCTCAACCAGTCTTGTTGTAATTCCCACTTCCATTCTTTGCTGCTATTGTTTTTCCATAAATACGAGAAAAAAAAAGGGAAAGATAATTGTGAAGGATGAACCTGAAACTCTCTTGAGGTGAAAGAGGAAGGAATACAGATTTTTATGTTTGATTGACTGTAAAATTCATCAGAAAGCATGACCAATTTTTAGATGATCATCTCAACCAGATCAATCACCCTCCTGCTGGGCATGTATCACCCTGTAATTAAATCCTTTCACCTTGCTGTCAAATTTCATGCAAAACAATTTGACATAACCATGAATATGGACACATATTAAAGAAAACACGCGCATTCCTGCTATAAGAAGTTCATGTATTTCAAATAAGCCTTGTTATAAGAGTTTCTGCATCTTTGCATACATTAGGTTTTACACACACAATACATTTGATGCTATTACACACAACAACAACACATCTAACATACAGCCTTTATAAATCAGATCCCTGTCTAATACGAGCATGTGGACCATGCAATAGTAAAGCCACATGAATGCTGCCTCCAGGCCTGTCACAATGTTCCTGCTGCTGCCATCGACATAAATCAAAAGCACCAAGTCATAATATGTCCTCAAATATTGTTGAAAGTACGAGCTCCTGCACAAAGTTACTCCTAAAAGCTCGCTCCTGCTGATCCTTGTCAGAGAGAGATGGTTCCGCACTGTAAGGAACAAAAAAGGGTTAAAGCAATAATGCATTTCCTATTCAGTGGCATCGAAGGTTCCATTTGTGCGTGAAGGACTCCCTTTTATCCAGGGCCCGGATCAGTTTCTAATGAAATAACCCCAAGTATGCATGGATCATAAGAGATCATTTGTATATTGTCTAAAGAAGGCTAGTGATTAGCCTAGAAATATGTCAAAGCACTGGTACAGCCAACACATACATAGGGATAAAAGCTTGTGTATGTGCAAGACATTTGAGCAAAGAACATGAGTGGTAACAATCATAAAAAAGAACAGTATTTAGTGAAGATGAATAGAGAGTGATGGTTGATTTCAAGCTCTTATAGATCTTGTATGGCATATTGGTTCCAAGGCAAATATAATGGTTGTAATTACTATATACTTAAATATATTGTGTAATAATAAAATCCCAGCTTTCTAGCCATTAATAAATGATACACTCATTCAAAAAAAGACAATGTGATTAAGAAATTAAAACTCGAGGCTGTCAATAGATATAAGTGATGGATTATCAGAAAACGACAAAATCTGGATTCAAAAGTTAAAAAGTGCCCATTTGTAGTACCTTTCTACAACTTTTTCAACTGAGCCCTCATCCATCACAGTTCCTTCATCTGAAGACTCAATTTGTAGATCTTTTGTTGAATCAGCAACAGGAACATTGAGAATAAATGACAACAACAATGGATTAGGTGCCGCATTAGAGGAAGCTGCAAAAGAAGATCCCCCAAAAAGGGGCTGTAGATTTCCTTGTCGAATTTCCTTTCTCAAAAAAGGAATTGCAGAATGAGACCCTGATGAACCTTTTCGGATTCTCCTCCTTTGTTGACTGTAATATCTTGTCAAGGAATGCATTACGTGTTATTCAGACTTTACTGTCAAAACAATTTCCATAAAATTAACAAGCGTTTGAAACTGGACAAAAGTTCCAACTCCATCAACAAATATAGCATACGATGGCAACATGAGAGGACATATATGCCCAAGTTTTCAGATAAACCTAAAAGTAGACAAGGAATTAAGAAAGGATATCTTAAAGACACTCCTATGCTGCATTGTTATGTGCCCAACCAAATCCATACCAACCCTAGTCATGCAAAGTGGGCAATCCTGCAAAATACGACAAATCCAAATTCAAGAATAAGGCATTAATAAGTTAATATTTTGAACATGTCCAAAAGAATAATGGATACATGTGCAAACAATTAATGGATTGTTCCAAAAACATGTTAATATAACTGATTGCGGGTAATATCCAAAAAATCTCAATAGATACACATGCATAAAAGAAGGGGAAAAATTAAAAAAAAAAAAAAACTCACCTTTAAATAACTGGCCACAACTCATCTTTCCCAACTTTCCAAGAATCAAACAGCCTACTTTATCAAAACTCAAATGATTTACACTTAAATTAAATAGAATACATGGTATATAACACAAAATTATCCATATACAGCCCGAATTTCTCATCACAAATGACAGATAGATTATAATGATGTTGGTACCAAAAAAAATTCTTCACATTCCCAGTTTTTCATTCTCAGAGTTGAAAATCACAAAACACTATAACAAAAACAGCAAAGATTATCTCAAAATTGCTATAATCTTATGATTGCATTAATGAATTCACCGTATGCTTATCCTTGGCTAATAACATGTTCAGGAAAGTACTCCAGGTTCGGAATTCATAGTATATACAAGCAAAGAAGAACAGGAAATAATAAGTGACAGAGTCCCAAAAGGAAATAGGGCTGATGATGGTTATACACTACCCCTCATACTGCGTATAAATGTAATCCAAGAAAATAAAAGGAACTAATATAGGTGAACACAAGGACTTCCAGATCAAGTGGAAAATAAAGAAATTGTATACAATAATCACATTTTAATAAAAACAGAAACAAAAGAGGAAAAATGGAAGGGAAACAGTGAATGATCTAAATTGAATAAGCTCAGTGGACACAGTACATGGATTCTAGAACTCCCCCCAATGAAAATAAAGATAAAGATAAAATTTTTAGACTATAAAAGCAATATCCAAGAAGTAATTACCCCAGTATTGGCCTCCACCGGATGTTCCTCATCAATATGGCAGCAGAGACCCACGATGTCGAAATCCTCGCTGCAAAAGGGGCAAGGGAACTCCGCCCCATCGTCACCACCACCATCGATCTCGTCAAGCCCCAGGTACAGATCTATCAACAAAACCTCCCATAAAATCGCACACCAACAAGAAGCCCTAATCATCCGATAAACCGAACATTAGGTTTTAGCACTCACCATGTCGGGATTGCAAAACGGCGGATTGTTGATGCTTCGCTGAGAATCGGGTCCACGAATCGGCCTCCATGGTTCTCTTTCCCTACCAAAAACCCTAATCCAGAAGAGAAACACTGCAAACCCTAGAAAAAGGAGCGAGAGAGAGAGAGAGAGAGAGAGAGAGCGAGCGAGCCAGCGAGAGCGAGACAGGACGGAGAGTTGGTGGCGATAATTGAAGGGCGGGGACTATTTATAGTTTGTGGGACTTTTAGAGTTTTCCAGGGGCATTTTGATAAAAGGAAAAAGCGAGGGCTTTTCTGCAAAAAAAACTCGTGTCCGAAAACGTGGTCGGCTATTAAACCGTTTCCTATGCGTTTCTCATAACAAACTCACCCAAAAAATTTATAAAAATTATACTGAACTAATAATTTTGAAAAAAAAATATAATTTCTCTCAATAAATCTATCTGATTTGTTTAGATAGTATTATAAACAATATTAAGTCTAAAAAATAATAAATAAGTAATTTAATTACAGCACTATAGAGTAAGAAATCAACCCTGTACGTACCATCGATTGCTTTCTTAAAACATTTTTTTTTTCACTTGAATAATAAAAAATAATTTAAAATCATGGAATTTAGATAATATCGTTTCCCTTTCGCGGGAAACGTTGCCATTCTCTTTTTGGGAACAGTGCTTCTAGTAAGCTTCCTACGCAAGTAATGGCGTGCCCACTTGTCTTCTGGTCTTTCTGCGAAGCCACAAACAGCATAGAGTTTATGCTGCCAATAAAAATTTGACACGTAATATAAGTACAAGGGAAAGTGCCACGTGTTGTTTTCTTGTTTGCTACAATCCTCCTTTCCCTACCAGCAATGGAAAAGTTAGTACGTGTGGCCAAAAAAGAGGCCGGTTCTTTTTTCACATAAACCCTTTGAAAATTACTTATTGGTTATGAGAACCTAAACATTTGTAAAGGTATTTATTATTTTATTTTTTGTTTTTTGAAGAAAGTTTATTATTATTATATTTTAAAGGTTAAAAAAAAAAAGTGATAAAAAAAGGCATAAGAAACAAAGCATGCCACGTTTTTTAGTGTGCCTTTCCAAGTCAGTCTGATAACACTCCCAACTGTAAACCAAAACTGATTTTAAATATTTAATCAATGGAATTAATTAATATAACATTGATGAAGCAAGGTTCCTTTTTAATCCGTGAAATTCTGCCATCAGTCTCCCTTGATTATATTTAAATGCTTATTCTTAATACATTGATTCGGGTGAGATTATGATACCCAATATATATATATATATATATATTTACTAATAAACTACAAATGCTATCATTTAAAGGATTATCAAAGAGACAAATAAATATAGAGGTGCACTAGTTATAGTGATTTATAAACCTCTTAATAAAATCACATGTCTTGTAACTTTAGAGCGGTGAAATTATTGTTTCTCTCACAAAAGACTCACACTTAAGTTAAATGAACAGTGTTACATTTAAGTGAATAACACATAAACATTATATAAACAGTACTGTTGGGAAGAATTCAAATTTTTGCCCTCTTTTTGCACCCAAATGTCATATTA